>NW_009942282.1:1764-2373 GCF_000696875.1 Nestor notabilis | reverse complement strand
TTGTCCAAAGAGTCACCAGGTCCCCCTGAGCAGGCGCAGTGGCAGCCAGTGCCCCAGTCACACATCACCCCGGTCACACATCGACTTCCTCCCCGGGGATGCCGCTGAAAGCTCGACTCCATGTACAGCAGCTCTGAAGCATGTGGGCAGCATGGTGGGGGCATTGCTCTTCCTGAACAATGTCATGGCTGGTCCTTGATTCCTGGCTGGAGCAGCTCTGCATTGGCACCTATAGCACACCCAGGCTAAAAAGCTCTGCAGCTTCAGCACCTCTGAGTGGGAGACCTGGTGCTGCAGGGCTGGTGAGGCTGGGTGCAGGAGCAAGCCCCTGGGCAGGTCTTTGGTCATGGCACAGCTTGACCCAGAGGCAGATGGAGGGTTTTGATATGTTTTTCCCTTAGCTGTAGCAATGAGCATGGAGGGCACCTGATGCACCCAGCATTGCCCACAGCTGCAGGAGCTTTCCTAGGTCTTCAGGACAAAGTCATCTCCAGCTGACCATGTGGGAGCCATGCAGAAGGATGGGGAGACATGTCTCAAACCAGGCTGTGCATGAGGTAGGGTAATCCAGCCAGAAAACCTGGTAGGGGAATGGGGCAGAAGAGAAGG
>NW_009942282.1:1143-1516 GCF_000696875.1 Nestor notabilis | reverse complement strand
CAAGGCCGTTCCCTTGGTGTAACGGAGCAGACTGTGTGTTTCAGGGTGAGCCGATGCAGGATGCTGCATTTTCCAGGTTCAGCATCTCAGATGTGCACTGTGGACCCTCCCTAATCCATGGGGAAGTGTTCTTTGTGTTTGAATTACTACAAGGGGATAGATAACAACATTGTAATTAGGTTTGCACCTTTGGAATCTTGTATTTCTTTTGCAGCTTGAATATTTATGCAATCACAGAGCTCAGGGTGTCCCAGTTCTCCACATCAGTTATTTATTGCTGTTCAACAATGTCTGCAGTTGTTAAATCACAATGGTTTTGATAAAAAAGTAAGCATAAAAGACCCACCTCCAGCCCAGAAATGAGTTTTCCTGC
>NW_009942282.1:0-533 GCF_000696875.1 Nestor notabilis | reverse complement strand
GCAGGCTCCGGTGGATGCTCAGGGCAGGGAGGCTGTGTTCAAGAAGAAGCAAAGCTGGAGAAGGATCAGCCATGTTGAGACTAGGACAGATATAGACAGGGATGAGGAATGAGCTTGCTTGGTTCTCCAGTTCCAACTGATGCAGTTCCAACCAGGGCTGAATAGGGCTACTTCACGTCCTATTCCACATCTGACTCCATGCTCATGGAGTAGGACACAGCTGCCTTTTAGCAATAAGGAATTTTCAGCCCAAGTGCTGTGATGTTTCTTCAGCTTCTCAAGCAGACTTATCCTGCAGGATTCCCTGGTCCCTATTCTGTCCCCCAGGCCAGGAGGCTCACATGGTCTCACTTGTTGGCCACAACCTCTCTTACCCTGCTCATCCATGACTGAAGGGCACGGAGCAAGCAGCCAGTGAAAATTGAGAGCATTAGTGTCCAGGATGATTTCTATTTGGAAAAACTTTGTACATGGACTAGGGATTAAAAGAAATTTATAAGACTATTGCCCACTTCAATTAGATGAGGGCATTA
>NW_009942281.1:0-4465 GCF_000696875.1 Nestor notabilis | reverse complement strand
CATATAATTTATATTTATGTGCACACACTTTTTGTGCACATGCTGAAGTAAAGGAGAAAATAGGCATTCCCTATGCCACAGTGACATAGCTGAGATATTGAGAGTTGTCAATAATAAAGCACAATATTTGTCAATAATAGCACAAATGCTAAGCAGCTGTGAAAAACCACAGTGCTTAGTCTGGAAATTTGAGCCCATCTTGCTGTCTGCACCAACTTAAAAAGGAAGCCAGAGGGAAAGGCATGTATGCTGGCCTTTTGCTGGACTCAGTTCCTTCTCCAGGACAAGCAGTGAAGTGGGAATGATGTACTGGCACAAAGCTTTCAGAGCATTTTTCTCTTCTCTCTTGTGAATAAGAACCTTAAAAAAAAAAAAAAAAGAGAACATCAGCTCTCGACCTAACTTGGGCTGGATGCTGCAGATGCTTGGGTCCCAGGGCTTTCCTTGTTAACACTGCACTGGGATTAAATGCTAATATAAGTGACTTGAAAACCAAGGTTGGCTGAGGATCCAAGTCACACATGCCTTGGGCGCTAAAGAGCTGGCCAGCCTGCCTGCCTGCCTGCCTGCTCAGAATCTGGCATTTTCTTTTGATGGAAAATGAACTTAAGCTGAGCTCTGAGAAGGCTGAATCCTGAGTGCTTTTTTCCTGCACAGAACATGCTGAGGTTTGCTCTAGCTAGGTCCACAATGAAAGCATGGGTCTGACATGCTGCTGTTGCTGAGCCTTCAATGCAGGATCTTCAGCTTAACAGTCTGAAACACCACCAAATGAAGGCTCTGATACCTGGGGCAGGTCTGTAATGCCTAGGTCTAAGTAGGGTAGTACCTCTTCCCAGTGAAGCATCACAATTATAGTCAAAGGGAACTCAGTTTTCCTCTCAAGGATGTGAGAGCAGCCAACACGTGCCATCCCACCAAGAAATGCTGGGGACTTACAGAACTATAGAATCATACAGTGGTTTAGGCTGGAAAGGAGCTTAAGATCATTCAGTTCCAACCCCGCTGCCATGGGTTAGGGGCGCCTCACCCTAGACCATGTAGCCCAAGGCTCTGTCCAACCTGGCCTGAACGCTGCCAGGGATGGAACATTTACCACTTCTCTGGGCAACCTGTGCCAGTGCCTCACCACCCTCACAATAAATAACTTCTTCCTTATATCCACCTGAACTTCCCTTGTTTCAGTTTGAACCTATCACCCCTTATCCTATCATTCCAGTCCCTGATGAAGAGTCCCTCTTCAGCATATCTGTAGCCTCCCTTCAGATCCTAGAAGCTGCTCTGAGGTCTCCACACAGCTTCTCTTCTCCAGGCTGAATAGCCCCAAGTTTCTCACCCTGTCTCATACAAGAGATGCTTGAGCCCCCTTGTCATCCTTGTAGCCCTCCTCTGGACTTGCTCCAACTTGTAATGGATGGAAACCTAACTGAAACTTGATCCCTGCTCATGACCATGAGTAACATAACAGAGTATGTTTTTGATAACGTATATTCAATAACGTATATATATTTATATTTATTATGGTTATTTGTCTGAAAGAGGCAAGAAAACATGAGGGTGCAGCTGTTCCATGAGCTTCCCACTTGGGCACGTTGGGGCACCTGGCCAATTGTCTCGGCGCAGCCAACACCGAGATGATGAGAAACTGCATGGCCCCACGAGTAAACAGTGACAAAGCTGGCATAAAGCCAGTTGTGTTTCTAAGGTTGTAAAAGCAGGACCTTCTCGTAGCTGAATTCAAGGTCTCCCCATGGGTGGACACACCATGTAAGAACTTTCCCAGTTACCTAAGATTCCCAGTGTTGGCTACAGTGGGGCTTCCCAGCTGAACTGTGGGCCTGGATGATGAGAATTAAGTGGTAATTGGTGATGTATTTCTTCGCAATCACAGTTCTTTCTATGCAGTAATGATTTGATGTATTGCTAATTTTCCTCTGTGCTATATACACATGTATATATAACTGATTTGCTTTATTGTTTGTTTACTATATATAGATCTATATGTACCTGTTTTGCTCTAGCGTGCTTGTTCACTTTAATGTTCTTGTGTGTTATATGACTAGTGTGTGATTGTTTTGTTGAATACGCTGCCTGTTTGCAAAACAGGACTATCTCTCTAAAGCCAGTGCTGCTGGATTCTCTGGTATTGTGGGCAGAGAGACTTTCCTTGGAGGACACGGGGAAGGATTGTGGTGTATGAGGGTGTGTGGCTACTGCAGGATTTCCCTCAAAGTAGGGGTGGTGTGTCTTGTAATGCATCAGTGCATGGAATCGTTATGGATCTCATTAAGAGAGGCTCTCAGGCTCTGCAAGATCTTAGTTAAAGAACCACTGATTGGGGATAGCACAGGAAGGAGAAGGGGGATAGCATAACACCTTCTCACATTCTTGTGTAGCCTCAGCAGTGGGAGAGCATTCATGAAGACCATTTCAGTGACAAAACTGTAGACCCATTTTCTCATGGAGTGAAAGTGTTTCTGCCAGTGAAAGCAGAAAGAAGTAGGGCCATTGTCCAGACTCAAGAAGGAGATGAGGACTGTTCTTTCATGAATGAGTTGTCTGTTGGAGAGAATGAGACATACATACAGAGCACTTCACCTCCATCCATCTCCAATGCCAAGAGGACACAATCCCCAAAGTATGTGAGCCAGCAGTCTTTCACACAGCAGCTGATCTACTGCATTGCAGAGACACCCACCAGGGGCTACCAGGGATGCACTCTTCCATATCAAGATAGTTGCAAAAGTACATGAAATAGAAGTATCCCTGATCCCATCCCACATCCCAGCCTCCAGAGAAAGACCAAGTCTTCTCTGCACCCGATGCCTTTTGCTCTCGATCAAGAATGGAACAGGAGTGTAATCAGGTGAGGTGGGTTTCTTCGCTTTATCATGTCTTGTTTTCTCCTTCAATTACGGAGTTCCAAAGTGCTCCCAACAGAGGGAATTTCCCTTCCCCAGTTGCTCTGTTGCTGTGGTGATAAGGGAAAAGTGCTATGTATGCAGCAGAGCTTAGCTGGGTGCGATCACTCAGGGCAAGAAAATTGTTCCACTCCTGTATGTGTCAAAGTTAAGAAATGGTAGCTATTGCTTTTCAACTATCCACCATGGAACACAGGACACTACTGACAACTCCTGCTACCTGGCCAGGAAATTTCACAGGCTCTTTAGCAACCCGGATCTCCCTCCCTCTAGCACACAAATAGTGAGGCCTTTGGGCTTAGCACAACCCCGTGCCAGCATCAGACTCTGTCGGAGACCAAAAGAGCATTCTCCACGGATCCGAGGAAAACACTTTCCTCAAAAGTAGTTTGACCACCTGATGGTGAGTCTCTTCAAGCATCAGGTGGGGCAGAAAGGTTTAGATAGCTGCCAAACCTTTATTGCAAATGACATTACTGTGCCACAAGCCCTGGACTTCCTTGTGC
This sequence comes from Nestor notabilis, assembly GCF_000696875.1. Taxonomy (NCBI): domain Eukaryota; kingdom Metazoa; phylum Chordata; class Aves; order Psittaciformes; family Psittacidae; genus Nestor; species Nestor notabilis. Next base: position 1,038 of record NW_009942281.1, on the reverse strand, counting down.
ATAGGAATCTGACTCCCACAAGAAGGAGGCTTGCCAAGAACAGAGGAGGGATTACAGCCTGATGACATAGTTGCCCAGAAAGGTGCTCTGTACTTTCCAGTGACAGAAGCTTAGCCCTACCCCTCTAGGCTCTACTCCTGTAAGTGATGCTCTGGCAGCGTTCTTTGCCCTTCTTAGAATCTCAAGTGCGAACCTTGTTTTCCTCTCTGTGTGTTGAACATGCGGTCAACAAAGCAGAGAAGAGCTGCAGGAAGCAGGTTCTCTGTTCTTGGCTGAGAAAACAGAAAGATGAAGGGAGATGGAGCTATTCTTTCCGCAACGATTCCCTGGAGTATGTGAGATGTGCCAATGCTCTGCAACACTTCAATTCCTGAGACATGACTCATATTATGTTATCTCAGAACATTTCCACTCACATGGCCTGGGCCACCTGAGCAAATGCAAACTGCTTGCAACATGTAACCTCTAGTAGCTCCATGTGGTGTAAATGTGCTGGTGGCTAGGATAAACATATTCCTATGAGACTTCTATTCTGAGTAGTGTGGGATGGCAAGAGAAGCTGCATAGTAATATGCAGTAGTTGGTTGTTTAGGATATAATTTTGACTGTGATGGGTTGTGCTACAAGCGATAAAGAGGAGAATGGTGAAATGTCATGAGGGCTTCTGTCTGTATGAACTGTAATTCATCTGAAAGAGAAAATAGCATAGTTTCATTATGGCAGTGAAAGTGAGGAAGTGAATCAATATACAAGAGATGGTGTGGGACACCAGAGTGTTTTAGTTATGTCTTGGTGGGTAGAAAGGTCTGGAATAGACATGCTGTGGCACACTCAGTCTCAGAAAGAGAGGTCCTTCTTCTCTCCATCCTGCCTGTGCTCCTTCATACTGAGGCATAATGACAATGCCTGAAGCCAGTATCCACGTAAAAGGCAATGTGATATAGAGATGTGCATCCCATCCCATTGCACCAATCACTTCCAGGAAGGGAACGTGCCGAGTCCACCCGTTTTGCATGTCAAGAGGAAACCTTCATGCTC
>NW_009942280.1:39103-69255 GCF_000696875.1 Nestor notabilis | reverse complement strand
CTGCTCAGGAGTAACACTTCTAGCAACATTTTTTCACCCGTTTCTGCAATATGCTTCCCCTCTGCCAGAGAGCAGAGTTATTGTCTAAAGGATTTATCATGTCAGATTCCCTGCTGAGAGAAGGAGCTGCCCATGCCTTTCAGGAGGCTGTTGCTCTGTGTGATATGATAATGCAAATGGAAAGATTTATTTGGCAAAGACAGGAGTATATTTAGGTGCAACAGCATAATTTAACTTTCCTCTAACAATTTATCCTTCTTTAAAGTAATAAAAATATAATGCAGAAAATATTAAGGAAAAATGCAGAGGAGAGAAATCTCTCTTTAAAGCTGACAGCCTGCAGTAGCCAAAGTAATAATTCCAGTCTGTCATGAACTGTAAAAAGCTGCTATTTCCAGTTTCATATAGGCCCTACAGGGGTTAGGAGAGCTTTGCCAGTACCGTTCCCTCAGGACCACACTGTTGAGTTTGGAAAAAGTTTTGAAGCACTGTTAGATATTTTAATGAGAAATGATGTGCAAAACACTACAGGAGTTTAACCCCCTGTTTGAACTTGGGCTAGCTGGCTGGGACTGATGAGAACTGCTTCCCTGCCAACACTGTCCAGGTGACAAGATCATGCACTTGTCTGGGTTTTGTGGGGAGGGAAAGTAAGTTCTGCACCTGAATATCCTGCAACTTCACGTGGCTGCGATCTGGCATCTCCGATGATCTCTGACATCTGGCAAAGGTCCTCTGCAAAGCTCCAGTGCAAATGTAGGCCTGCAGATTGCCATCATAAGACTTCAGGAGTTTTATACATGCTTCTTAAAGGGTAAACAAGTGTTTGCAAATCTTCAAAAACAGAGAAGCATGTCAGATACCTACCCTTTGGAAGGTAATACAAATCTCCCTGAGCAGTCAGGTACACAGCAGTAGTTTCTTACTTGTTGGGTATACATCTGAGAGCTGTTCTCTACTGGAGAAAAGAGCAAAGAGAAGCAGGAATAATATTTTAAATATGCCTGAGTTATTTGGGCTGTTTAAATGAGTTTGCAGTGGTTATGAATTTGCTGTGAGTAGCATCCCTGTTGGAGCACTTTGAACCATGTTCCCAGAGCAGTGGGTGTAAGGAATTATTCCAAACCAGCACTGAAACACCACACTGGATAGAAAGAAGTAGTCCCTTTTCTGGATAAGCGGTGGTTAAAATGTGCCAACACGCTTGCTAAATTGATGGGCATTGACATGACTTCATGTTGTCGTTTTGCTCAGACCAGTCTGATTTGGTCAAGTGAGGTATTGGTAATGAGAGCGCTCTGATTCAAGGATTTATTGCTCAGTGATGCTTTCTAGTTCCTCTTACTGAAGTGTTACAAATATTATGTGTGGCTTATGACTGACAACTCTAACTTTACTTATCTATAGACAACCACTTCCTTCTGAATAGAGTTTTGGGGCTCTTTCCATGGACTTTAAGGAGAATATGAACATGATGACATTGAATTTGTTCTTTAAATTGTAGTCTTTAACAAACCAGTTCAGCATCCAATGTGGAAATCTAGTTTCAGGTTAATTATAAGTGTCTAAAAGTGAAGTGTAATTGTACCATCATAGAAAAAGTCATTATAAAAGCAAAAAAACCCAAAGGATTTTAATATTTGAAGGCTCTTCTGGATGGTTATCTGAAGGTGGCCCTCTAATTGCAAGGAAAAGCTTAGGCTCTTCGTAAACATGAATTAATAGCTTATTAAAATTTTACAAATAGATTGATTTATGACATTTGTGCTAAACACAAGAAGAGCTTGAAACTGATAGCAAATTGAGAACAAACAAGTTAGCAGATGAGCATGTATGTGTTTGCAGTTCAAACAGTGGACATTACTGTGAATGGAGATTTAAATAAATGATTATGGCTGTGTAAGTACACAGATGCTGAAATTTGCTAGGGGCCTGCTTTCAGGATAGATACTTTATATTGTTTCTCTTGACACTGTTTTCATATAATTGTTAGGAGTTATGAATCTAGATAAATCAGCTGGAAAGAAAGTCCTCAAAGGGATCCCTTTCATCTGCTTCCTTGATACCAACAGCACCACCTCCCTGTGAAATCATTCTTTTCTTGCATACAAGCCGGTAGCTGTTAGACATTTGGAGTAGTACTGACCACTTCATTTTCTCCAGGCAAAGGCAGACCAGCCAAACAATAATGTTTGAACACAAGCTCTTGACAACTCTGAGTTATATTTAAGATAGGCTGCTTCTTGCATTTTTTAGAGTGAAGATCTCATGTTGAGTTTTCATGCTGCATTTAGTAGCTTGAGAATATTTTTATACTTTGGAAACCTGAGCATTAAAGTGAATGTTTACTAGAGCTTATTATACCAAATAATGTTCTAAATTTATTTTAAATGTATACTCTAATGTCATCCATTACTGACAATTTTCATCTTCCAGACTTCATCAGATGGCACTTAGAGCTTCACAGGACATGCACAACAGCAGAGGGTCTTAAAAGCTAGAAATAAAGGGACTTAGACACACTTAAACTTTATTGGTGAATTGCCAGTGTTGTGGATAAAAATGAAATACAGATTATGGCCAGTGTCCAGTAGTGTAACATTGCATGTCCTCTAGCACTATGAATTTCAGTGTAAATGAGTTGGATGTCTAAGGTTTGGGGTTTTTTTGGGAGGACATGAATAACTTCTCAGGAAGTATCTCAGTGAGTTCCATTATGTATCCAGGAGCAGTTATGGGAGTTATCAAACATGTGCTTGCTCTTGATTTACTTCTGCATTTTGTTTTTCTTTCCCTCTGTGCTTCTGCAGTTGAATTCTGGTAGGTTGTTCCGTCCGGGTCAAGAAGCAGAGCTTTGGCTGGCTAGTTACCCTTGTGATGTTACAGTTCTCTTCTGTAAGTGGGGAGGGATTTGTTTCCCTCCTCCGTAACTCTGTTCTGACTCTTCTGAAGCAAGACTAAGATTTGGCTGGTTAATAAGAACTTGGCTTTTTTTTTTTCCTCCTAGCTAACTTTTTTTGAAAATAAAATATTCTAGAAATATACTACCATAAGAGCTCTAAAACACATTGAAATCTGGCACTGCTAAGCCGTTCCTGCTGCTCCTCTAACATGCTGTCTTGAGACGGCCAATTTCAGTGTTCAGACCTGGGTCTCCTGCGCTCGCGTGTTTCTGGCATTGGGGAGCTCTGTCTGAGCTGATTCAGAGACAGTAAACTGAGAATCCTTCCTTTCCCGGCCGCTCCTCTCATCAGGACTGCACAAAGCTTGAAGCATTTTAAAAACAGAAAACTCTGGTGCTGCTTTATTAAAATGCCTTTCTGGAGAGAGACGAATGAGACTGGACTAGAATCTCCTTTCCAGCTGCTTGCCTTGGAAGCAATGAAACAGCATGGCAGATGGTAACATCCCCTTCCTTCCCTTCCCTGTTTACATAGCTTTGTAACTGAACAACTGTGAGAAGCTGCCTAAGTACATAGAAGTTAAATATCATCATAAATCTCTGACTCTTCTCAAGCCCACTCAGCATGCTCCATTATACAGAGCATATTGTAGTTACTGTCTCCCAATAGGTATCATCTATCAGCACTTCACACGCAATCCTGAGCGGTGCCAAAAGCCTGCGAGTTGTGTTACAGTCATGAAAGTGGTACAGTTTAAAGTTATGTGCAAGCTGATTAATGGGATAGTAGTTTTTTCCAGTTATCTCTTCATTTTTTTCCCCCTTTTGTAAGTCTATCCCAGGTATTTGTGCATTTACAAACAATCAGATTACCCAATAAGATGCAACACCAAAAGTGCTAGGAAATTAAATTCTAAAATTGCCCATAATGCTGGTAATAAAGCAGGTAACAGTGCAGCTTTCTGATGCACTGCCACTAATATTTCCTGTTGAAGGATACAAGTTCCATTCTGAGACTCACCTTTGTAGTTTTGTCCTGCAGATCTGTAGTCCCTGAATTGTGGCTAATGAGGTTCTGGTCATTTCAGTGGGGTGCATGGCTGGCACACAGTGGTGGCACCTGCTAATCCTACTGATTAGGGTACCTGATGTTACTGATTCAGCCAAAAAGTGGATGTAGAAAACCTTGCAGAAATCCATTTGAACTGGACAGGCTTTAGAACTCATACCTGAACCATGACCCAAGTGAAATGTTGTGTTTCCACTAGCACTCTACCCCAGACATCCATTAAATTGTATGTAATTAATTTTACTTAAATTGAAATTAAGCTTACTTATATTTTGATAATATTAATAGATTAATAATTGATCAATAACTCCCCCCTATATAACTATATATTTTCAAAACCAGAAGCCCCACGTATCTTCTGAAAAACCAATTTAATTTGCTTGTGTGCTGTCCACTCTTGTAACTGCTGTTCTGCTTTCAGTACAATTTGGTGGATTCCTCCTTAAGAAGAGAGAGATCCTAAATTGTCCAAAAGCCTAAATTTTTGAAAAGGCCACAGCATTTATGCTTGAGGATTATCTGGCACAGGTAGCTTTACTATCTGATGTGAGCTGAGACAGGCTTTTTTTCTGAGTCCAGACATCTCTCCCCGTCAGTACAGGAGAGTAGTTATGGCTCCCCTCTTACTGCGCCTAAGAGACCTAAGAGAAAGCTTCCTCCTAAGAGGAGACAGGAAAGACCAGTTGCAGCTCCAAAGAAAGGAAGAGGAAAAGTACATAGCGTGGATCAATATGCTGCGGAAGCTCGTCGGAAGAAAGTAAGTTTACATATGTTCCAAAATGTTATGATGGAAGTGCCACTTTTTAGGCGCTATGCTAGCTTTAATTTTTTTCAACTTGGGAGTTCACTCCATGCTTCAGGTTGGGATTTCACAGACACAACTTCTGTAAATGTACTGAAGGACTCAAAGAAAAGCAGCCAAACCAGACCAAGTCTTCTGGGAGCTATGTTTTTCGTGTTCCAGACTCTGTATTAGGGAAAGTCATCTTTATAATCTCTTTATAGTTTTAAATCCAACCATCAGCTGAAGGCACTGTCAAACAAATCCCTGGGAAGATGCTACCAGTGCTGCTGACCCTTCTGAGCAGTTACAAATTGTGCAATATATTGTAGCCTCTTTAACTCCGCAGCTCATGGGAGCCTAGTGATTATTTGAGCTTCCATGTGTAGTCATTGTGGTTGTGGAAAAGTCCTGAAAATGTGACTCATAAAATCTTAAAGGGAACAAACTTCAAAAAGTTGTTTAAAGAATATATATTTTAAAGCCAGTTTGTGACTTGGGAGGAGATTCTTGATTGCACGAACTCTGAACTCTGTATTTGCAACAGAAGTGGTGCGTAAATCGGCTTTCACACGAGAAATGTCAAATGGAGATTGCTCATTAGGAAAAGGTGCAAGTGGAGGAAAAGGGTATTCCTTAATCTATCATCTTTCTCCACTTGGCGCTAGCTAACACACTGAGAAGGGTTATAGACAACTTCAGTATTATCTTCATTTCAAAAATTTAACTAAATAATTACACAAGTCTTCAGCAAACTAACATTTCTCCTTTAGGCTTTAAATGAAAGCCTTGACACTCCACCCTCTCCTACAAGAGGCTATAAACACTTTTCTCAATATTTTTTTTGTGAGGGTGTTTTTTTGACTTGTTGCATGATTAAACTTGAACCAGTTATTTTGAGACTGATTCTTTAAGTGTTAAAGTCATGACAGACAGTGACATGCAAAAGAATTATCACGTATAAGAAAACGGGAATTTTCCAGAGAATTTGTGACACAAATTTACCCGAGAGGAGAACTGAGAACCCTTTTTTTTGTTTAACTTTCTCTCTTTCTCTGGATGAAAAGATCATCCAAACTTAGCCCTAAAGAACTGCTCCTGTTCTAAAATATGAAAATTTATCACTATTATTTCAGGAAAAATAATCCTAATATTACACAATAGTTTCCATCATATCTGCAAGTTAATCTTTTGGTGCTGTTTGAGAGCAATAGGCTGGACCCTAGTAATTAAAAAAAAAAAAAGTAAAAGAGGACAAAGTTAAATTCTTCCTTTTAATCAAGCTTCTTCTAAGGAAAAACTCAAGAGAGAATCCAGTTGTGGTCTATATATCTCAGATCCTATACCAAACGCTTTCACAATAGTACCAACTCTTTATTGTAGCACCATTAGAGATCCATATGTCCTGAAAGAGAAAATGTTTATGTACACGCTTCCAAAGTCTTGATATCAACATACTAGGTGAAGAAAAGTATATGCAAGTTTTTTACTTGTTTCCCAATAACTCTTCGGAGGTTGCATCTGGGAAAGAACATGAACTGTAAGAGCAGCATGTCCACACAAAAAATCCTTGCCTGAATATGCCACCTACAGCCAGCCTTAGGCTGCAAAGGTTGCCTGGGGAAAAACTTGAGCTTTGTGTAGAATAATAAAAGGTAGCTGAATTAAAAAATTGAAGAGAGATAGGATGCAATGAAATGAAGAAACATTAGTGAGGCCTTTCTAAGGGCTGCTTTGAACATAGTCAAGTAGAGAAGATGGCAAATTTGAAGGGGTTTTTTTTTTGTGTGGTTTTCTGCATGAGTTTTTTGCTTCTTTTAAAACCAGGATTTTTCATTTATATTGACTTTCTTACAGTTTCAGAAATGTCTCTGCAGGTTTACAGATTAATTTGGTGAAATGGGTAGCTAAACAAAATTACCATCGCTTGAAATCCCTGAAATCTCTGGAAGTATTGTTGCTCTATTTTTTTATTAGCATTACTTTTTAGAAGAAGCCTCAAGCCTGCTGACAAATGTAAACACTAATGGGAAATCCATCTGGATTTCCAGCTTCCTTGAATAAGCTTTGGATTCTGAGTAAAAGTTGTATTTCCTTATATGATTGATGTTCTACAAATACAGCTTCATAAAAGTGGAATTCCCATTTGCTGAAGAAATTCTTTGTATTTGAAAGTGGAAGAATACTGAAACAGACAATTTCCTTTTCTTTCTAAACTTGAAATGTTCCAAAGACTTAACTGAATTGACGACTTAGGCTTTCCTGAATTAAAATATTTCAAAATTTCATTCTTTTCCTGAACCACTTCCATATGTTGCAGAAACTGTTCCTCCTGTTCCCCACCGTGACTCCACGTCTCATGAGCCTCTTCTCTCTGTATTTATAGTGCCGCATTGGAGATGACATATCCTGTCTTGTCTTATAACCTATCAAACTCATTTAACATCCATCCCTCAATGACTCAGGCAGAGGGAGAATTTCTGAACTGTCTCTTTCTGGGTCAAACTAACACGATGTTTGTTTTTTCTTCTCAGAAAATTCTGCCAAGGTCTAGGTTTTTCTGATTCAAAATTTGTTAGCATTCTGTTTGTCAATGGGAGGATGTTTTGTTGTGGAGACTTGGACCAGCCAAATCAAACAGACAAGCAAAGAGGAAGTTGGCATATAATGACAAGAAATGTTTTCTTCTCAAAACCAAAACAAAATCTGAGTCCTCTGCCTAAAGTCTTACTTTAAAATGCTTCCCTTCTCTGTGCCATCTGGTAAAAAAATCTTACATTTTCATATAGCTGAAAACAAAATCCTATGAACATGTCTTGGTGTTTTCTGTTTTGTTTCTTGATGAAAAGGAAACTTAAATGAAGAAATTGCAGTACTGCATCCATGTCTTCTGGGGCCTGTTGACAATTTGGCCAAAACTGCCATTTGAGATGTTGAAAACTCTTGGCTTTGAAGCTGAAGAACACTCCCTCTGAGCCCCATGTGCTGCTCAAGTGACTTGCATATTGTCATCCTAGTATCAGATGTTATTTGAAGTGAATTTCATTAAGTGACTTGGCATATGAATCCCAAGCCCAAAACAACATTTCATCTGAAGATGAAAGCTTTGACTAAACCATTCACATAAAATAGCCTTCAAAAGTCCTACTACAAACCATACCCCAAAGTCACGTGTTTTTCTAATATCTATACTTTGTCTTAGCAAATGTACATGTGTCCATGGGAGGCCTAGGGTCAGCCATAAAGATCTTTTGCTGTCTTGTGTCAGCATTTCAGCAGGGCTTTCTCATGGTGAAATCACAGTGTGGATATGGGAAAGGAAATGGGATGATAATTGTAGGTGTAACAGCTCAGCCAAGGCTTTGCCTCTTGACCTGGATGGTTTTCCTATCAGAGTTTTGCCAAAGGACCTCCATTTGTAGAATGGGAACACTGCAATGACAGAATTAACTTTTTCCTTTCTGCATGTTTATACAGATGATGGTGAATCCCCTGAGAGAGATTGACAAGACAGTAGGACAACTAATGGATGGACTGAAACAGTTGAAACTACATCGATGTGTCAATGTCATATTTGTTGGTGATCATGGTAAAATAAACAATATTTTTATCAGTATGACCCATCCCTGGCCGTGTTCAAGGCCAGGTTGAACGGGGCTTTGAGCAACCTGGACTAGTGGGAGGTGCCCTGTCCCATGGCAGGGGGTTGGAACTGGGTGATCTTTAAGGTCCCTTCCAATCCAAACTGTGATCAGTATAAAAGTGCTTGAGCAATGTACCTGTACATATAACAGGTGGCTTAAATGAAAGTTCCATTTATGATATTTTTGTTCTGACTTTTTCTGGTAGTTTAAATCCCCCAAACCAGCCAGTTGGTTTGGACCGGCCATTCAACTCACTGGTTAATTGTCATTAGAGGACACTTCTCTTTCATAACAGTGATCTGGGCATTTACATCTCCACTTAGAGTTTTTCAAAGCTTGGCATTTTTGGTATCACCTCCAAGTGCAGCTCTCCATGCACGAATTGGAAAGATTAGATAATAATGGGGGAAGGAGGAAAATGGTAAAAATACATATTGGGCCAGAGTTAGACAGAGAGTAACCAGAAAGCAGAGATCCTATTTAGGAGGTCTCATTCTTTCTGGCATCAGAAGAAACTTTACAATAGAAGAAATAGTAAATACTAGCAAAGACAAAAAGAAAGCTTTATTAAAGAAAAATGTGACCATGTTTGAGACAAACCTGTTTCTGCACAACATTTTAGCGATGCTAACAAAGGTCCTGTTCTGTTTCTTTGTTTAAGAAAGTCTCACAATAACTGCTACGTTGTCAATAAAATGGCATATGTCTCCTTTCTGGCTGTGGGGAGAGAGCGTAAGGGGCAGGAAGGATTTCCAGGGAGGCAGTTTTGTGCTGACAACCGCCTGTGACTGGGAATACAGTCCTCCCTGCCACGAACTGTAGGAGAGAATTGTTTATCTGTGGCTGCCTTGGAACAGACCACCAACAGACAATACCTTTTGTGTGCAGTTTCTCTTAAAATCCTTTGTTTAAAAAAACCCAAACATCTCCAAAGTAGTACACTAAACTAGAAACAGACTTAGATTTTTCCATGAGCTTAGTTTGGAGATATGTCAGTGCACACATGGTATATGTGGTGACTGTTTCTATGATGCTGAGACTAGTATTTCTCTTCTGGAGGCAAGTGCTAAAATCACCCATAGTTTGACTCCTACCAGTGTCTGATGTTGGAGTTAAAAGACTAGAAGGAACAAGATCAGTCATCCAAACAAGAAGAAAGCATAGGCTGTTTGGGGTCTCTTTTTGTGCTGTTTTGGAAAACATGTTTATTTTCAAGCTGGATTAATTTTGCATTTGCTTCTGCAGGGATGGAAGACACTACTTGTGAAAGAACTGAATTTTTAAGCAACTATCTGAGTAATGTGGAAGATATCATTTTGCTGCCTGGATCTTTAGGGCGAATTCGCCCCAGGTCTAGCAGTAACATAAAATGTAAGTTAATCGTACCCTTTATGTCGTGAGAACTAGACTCCATCCCTTCCTTGGGCTTATGTTGTCCAAAGAGTGTATATGTTGGCTGGACATTTGGAGGGAAGCCCACTGGAAATCAGCTGCTTGTTCCCTTCCCAGTCTGTAGTACACAGACTCCATAGTGACACAGCTGTGCCAAGAGGATGGCTGAAATATTCAGAGTTAAAACCCACCTTTTTGTAGCAAGGAGGAGGAGTGAGTACTCAAAGTGAGTTTCACACCTCAGCTTACATGTCATTGTGGCTTTATGGATGCGCTTTTCTCTGCCAACAAGCAGGATTTGGGGTATCTCAGCCCTGCATGGATTTAATATTAGAAAAAAACATCTGGCACCTTTTCTGAGCTAGTGGAAAAGAAATGAGTTGTTAATTTTGAATTTAGGAGCTTCTTCATACTTTTGGCACAGATGAGAAGCATCATGGGCTGCTAAACAGCAACAGATTTGAGATGCTGAAGGATAAAAGGGAGATTTAGAGCATGCATTCAGGGCCAATATTGACAGTAAAACTTGCTGCCTTTTTGTACCATGCTGTTAGAAATTCATCCTGACTTGGTGTTTGAGATTAGCTGATCTTTGATGAGAGTACTCAGGGCTCAGGCAGGAGTCCTTTGGTGAAGCTAACTCTGTGATTTAAAGCATCAGAGACCCAGCTGCATCATGTAAAGATCTGCTGAAAATAGTGTGCATGTTGATAAAACTCACTAGAGTAGCATAAAGGCTGAATTTCTGTATTTCGCAGTCTACTGAAATCTTGTATTTCAGTTCCATTCCATTGGGGTGGTTTTTAATTTATGTGTGGTTTTTTTGTTTGTTTGTTTGTTGTTTTTTTTTTTTTAAGATCTTTCAACCCTTGAATTCCCAAATTGCTGAGAAAAAATAGTTTTCTTTGGAGGTTTAATGGTATTATCTTCCAAAAAGATCAGTTTGTCTGGTTGACCTCTGAGTCACACTATGGGTTTTCCTGTAATACCATTTTCCTCTTTTGTCCTCTGCAGTTTCCTGCTTTGAGTATCTGCAAACAAACAAACAAAAAAAGATATTCCTTAGTTTTAGAACTTGGGTTTGCCCCCTGAGATGGCAAATTACCAACTGCTCTATTCATCACCCATTTTCCTATTCCATAATGATACTGCCTCAATACTTCGGACACACGTTTGCAATGAATAAGTCTGTAGCTCATATTTTGAGATTCAGGAAAGCTCATTTCAAGCTCAGCAAGATAACACCTTAAGCAACCAAACCAATAGTAATTAAGCAAGAGATTTTAATTTCATAAGATTTTCTATTAGCCTGTTTTTTCTGTCAGGTCCGACAAATACCACCTTGACATTCTCACACACACCGACCCCCCAGAAGAAAACAGAGTTAGTGTGGACTGTTGCTGGTTTTAGACCTTCTATTTCTTGCATGTCCCTTTAATAGTCCAAAAACGTATCCAGAATATTTTACTGTGGCTTTTCATGTGATATATCCAATACACTTTTAGTAAAGATCAACCAACTTTTAAGAAGAATGCTTATATAAAATTGCAGTGTTACCTTGTGTTTTATTCTGCAAATTGTTCATCTTTTATACTTTTGTCTTTTTTTTTCTTTGCTTAACAGATGATCCTAAAGTGATTGTTGCCAACCTTACAGTAAGTATTTAGGACTGGGAGGTATCTCTGCCTACACTGCACTGCTCACACCACATCTTAATTTGGGGCATTATACAGCATTCTCTCCTCACTCTTTAGGCAGGAAAACCAACCATTAACATGAATAAAGAGTGTTAAATGGTACCCTTCATGAGTACAAATTAATGTTTGTCATAAATTCCACTGTTTGCTGCTGAAGTAGCTTTTATAACCTTTTTGGGTAATGCAGAGCCAGAATCTCTCTGACCACCTTGACTTCCTGAATTGAGTCTATTTATTCATTCCTTCAGAAATGGAAAGTAATCTTTTAGGGTAAATATTTTACTAGCACTTTGAAGATCTTGAAAAAGTTCATGTGATAGCCTCCAACTATAACCTTGTTTTTAATGGGGAAAAAAGTGTTTAAAATAAAAGCCAATTAAAAAAAATAAAACTTAATTTTGTAACCAGATGGCTTTAAATATATCTGCAGATGAGAGACATTTTGAGCATTCAGCTGTCCTCTGAAACTTAAGTTTTGGTCCAGTTAGAACAAAATTCTTCATCCGTGAGCTAAATAAGTGCAATGTTTTGCATGATGCTTTCAAAAAGACTGTCATGAGAATGGAGCTTTCCAAATACATCTTTGGATGACTCCCTGGGCCCTGGTCTTACGCAAATACTGCACAGAAGGGGCTGGACCACATACTTTAGATGTACAGTTTGTTTTCAACACATCATCAATAATGACCTTAACAGCTTGATTTCTGTAGTTCAAGGCTTTATATGCATCTAAGCTAACTGACAGCAGTGTCATTTGTAACCATTTATTTTTCAGTGTAGAAAGCCAGACCAGCATTTCAAGCCTTACCTGAAACAGCACCTGCCTAAGCGCTTGCACTATGCTTACAACCGAAGAATTGAGGATGTTCATTTACTAGTGGATCGCAAATGGCATGTGGCAAGGTAAACTCTTGCTTTTGCTTCCATCCTGATTTTCAGCCTTTTTCTCTAAGGAAATGAGACACCTGGGGTTGCCCTGCCTTGTGTTTTGAACTCCTGGTAAGGTTCAATCATGTTTGGAGCAGGCTATGTGTCTCAGAACACAAAAGTGTTTTAAGATTTGGGAAAATCAGTAGCTGGATACAGGGTAGAAACCCGTGTTGGTTTCCTCAAGCAACTGTGTGGTTTTTTACTGATTAGCTCAAATATAGGAGCTGATAAGCTTTTTCAACGAGGTGCAAGCTTATTCCAACTGGGAAGCAGGGAATATGGAAGAAAAGGGAAGGTATATGTGATCAAGGATGTTAGGGAACAAGAGGCTGAGTGGATGCAATGGGTGAAGGGAAAGGAAATGGAGATATTGGCAGTGGGTAAGTGCCTGAGAACTTGTGGAAGGGTATGGTAGGGTGGCCATCAAAGTGCCAGCAGTGTATTGTGTTGGAAAACAAATCCATAGAAACCCAGGATGCTTTATCTCAGTGAAAGCCCTGTTTTGGGTTGTTCTTCCCCATATGCCTCAGAATTTTCAGTTATAAAATATGGGCAATTTTAAATATTCTTACTCGGCTAAAAACTGAGTGAGGAAAAACAAGTTAGTGCATACATGTATAGGGGCAAATTGATACATACATGCATAGGGGGAACAGGAGAAGAGTAGCCTTTGTTTATGAATTGTGCACCCCTTTCAGGTTTATTATATATTCTTTTTCTTGCTTTGATCTTTTGACACATGTTGTGTATTACAGTATAAGAATGGCTGGGTCTTTATGCATAAAACTGACTCAGTGGTTCTTGGAAGGTGACACAGCTTTTGGCTTATGGTCGACTTACGAGCTTTAAATTATGGTAGGGTTTTTTGCCCATATAGCTGCCAGGCAAACACACGATGTGTTGTAAGTGCCTTTTGACATCTGTGCTTATCTTTCCATGAATTATGCAAGGATCACTCTGCTGAAGCAGTGAATGAGAAACCCTAATTGTTTTCTTGCACAACTCCACTAGCTGGCTGGCCGGCTGCCCCATGCAGTTTCTGTGGCTGGGGTTCATGCACATTTCTAAGAATCACACTTGTTTTAGGCCTACAAAAGTTTTAGTTTGAAGAATTTTACTGGAACTAATGGGATGGCCCAAGTTGATTTACATTTAGTAATTTCTTATTAATTACATCAGACTTTCTTTGGCTTGCTTAGGCATTAGCTTTTCTGAAATTACATTCACCGATAATTCATTTGTTATTGTAACTGCAATTTGTTGTATATTCACAGCCCGGAAAATGGTGTTTACAGAACTAATTGCTGTAACTCAAGTAATCTACAGGGCCAAAATGAGCATCATTTTATTGCAGATGAAGAAATTAACGTGTAAGAGGAAATTTTCTAATACTTTTTTCAATTTAGGAAAGCTGTGGACGTTTACAAGAAACCAACAGGAAAATGTTTCTTCCATGGAGACCATGGCTATGACAACAAGATAAACAGCATGCAGGTATGAGCAATGCAGTAACCTTTGTGGGAGGGTCATTAAAGGCAGAAAAAATTGGAATTCTCTAAAACATAAATACTCACTGAAAATCCTACCTTTTAATGCCTTTTTTTTTTTTTCCTCAAGACTGTCTTTATAGGTTATGGCCCTACATTCAAATATAAGACCAAAGTACCTCCTTTTGAAAACATTGAACTTTACAACGTCATGTGTGGTAAGCTACCTACTTGAGAAATTTGAAGAGAAACACTCTGTTTTAACTAACAGGGCTTCATTTAGCCACCCATGAGCTTGTACCCTCACTCACTCCCAGTATCCCTTCCCCTGTCCCAAACACTTGCCTTTTGGTGAGGAGGGTTGAAGGCTCTTAATAAGAGCCTCAGTTTGCTCTACTCTAGAGCTGGCCAGTAAAGTGGGGGTACCATAGTTTTGCTGCATGCAGCTTGGCAGAGGTCAAATACACACCACTACAGTGCATGGTGTCTGCACCTCAGCAGTCTAGGAAAGAGATTTCTGTTCAGAGGCTGCTTTTGCAGCTGCAGTTCTCATGGAGCAGCTCAGAGATACCACTTAGCTTTCTATGGCATCTCCTGGTATGACTGTGTTCCCTGAACTCGTACTATAGCAGCGAAGATGAATCCGATGATGTATACAGATTTTCATTAGGATCTTTAATATTGATTTTCCAGTGCAATTGAAGTTTCAAGCCAAAGGTGTAGGTCACTTATTTAAACTTCTAGTTTCAAATGTGGAATACCAAGAAGATAAATAGCCCTTCTCTATAAAGCAAGTGACTAATAACACTGTGTTCCAGATGGTTGGTGTAAGGTCATTATACATTGACTCTAGGTTTGCACTGGAAGCTGCAGGAATAGTTATAAAACTGTTTTCAAGTGTCTTGATGTGAATTAACCTTGTCATAAAGGCTACCGTGCTATTCAGGCAGCACTGGCAATTTTATGATTTGGACAAAATGTTAGTATTTTTATTACATTAAAAGCATTCATTTACTTGTTTTGGGTGTAAACAGTATTGCAAATAAATGTCTTAGCTTGGTGGAGATGCTGCTGAATACATATTTGCAACCTAACCATCATTCATTTGTGTTTTGTGGCTTCATAGATCTGCTTGGATTAAAGCCTGCTCCCAATAATGGCACCCATGGAAGTTTAAATCACCTGCTGAGAGCCAATGTTTATAAACCAACTGTGCCAGAAGAAGTTGCCAAACCACTCTATCCTGTTGCTCTACCTTCTGCGCCAGATTTTGATATAGGATGTACATGTGATGATAAGGTAAGTGTATAGGATGTGCTGAAGTTTCCACTATTAGCAACAGTTGTCTAGTAAAGTTGAGGCCATTTTACCTCTTTTGTGAGGCTGCCATCTGTACCAATACCCCAGATCCTTCCTGTGAAGTGTTTGTGCCCTTTTGTAACAATTCTGGCTTTTTGTAAAACAGGAAACAAAAAAATCATCAGTGTTTCATAGTGCGAGTTTTGTTCTGCTCAGATGTCTAATAATACCAGATGACAGAATGCTCCTAATCTTGTTCTTTTTTTCTTTTCTGTTCTTGAGAAGAACAAGTTGGATGAACTCAACAAGCGCTTTCATGTCAAGGGAACAGAAGGTAAGGGGAAAAAAATACCCTTTTACTGAGCGACCACTTTGGCCTTTCCTTTGAGAGAGACTTTCCTTCCGATGTTTTTTCTAAAGTCTGGAGAAGAGTGGCAGGAGTGATAGGATAGGGGCTGACTTAAAAGTACAAAATACCACCTCATGCTTGACTGAAATGCAGACACAAAGATCCTTGTGGAGTCTCCTGTGTTTAGAGAAACACCTTCTCTCCATGCTATGACCCCAACAATCTTTCAGGCGCAGAAGGGACTTTTAACCTCAAAGTGGATTGTGTCCCTGGAATGGGGATCCCAACCAAAACTACTGATGAATTGCTGCTCTCTCTGTTAAAAGATTTCCTTAGCTGTTATTCAGCATCGGTGTCCCATTAAGGATCACTGTAAAATCAGCATGAGCTGGAAAGCAAACCCTTTTTTCTTTTTCATCTTTAAGGTTTTCAGTAATAAATATAAATGTAATTTCTTCTGATCTGTAGAGAAGCATCTTCTCTATGGGCGCCCCGCAGTACTGTACCGCACAAAATACAACATCTTGCATCACCATGACTTTGAAAGTGGCTACAGTGAAACATTCCTGATGCCTCTCTGGACATCCTACACTATTTCTAAACAGGTTAGTACTGTCTTTGCTCTTGAAAAAGTGCTTAAGAAATCCTGGGGAAATCTGTTTGGTACCTGTATTCTTGAAGTCCTAAGATTTCCCTTCCCCCGAGTAGTTTTTTCCCCACCAGAAATTATGTTGTAAATACTAGAAACATGTTTGTAAACAGTGGCAAAATCCATTTTTTCCTTCAGGAGGAAAGAGTTTTAGGGCAGAAGAGCTGTATATTTATTTTTCTGTTTTCATTTTCTTTCTAAGTTTTGCTTGATGGGGTTTTGTTTTACTCTGATGGAATAATCAGCGACTTCATTTGAATTATTTTGTCTGGTGACTTCAAATACCTTTAAGGAGGAGCTCTGCAGTAGGAGCAGGATTGAGTTGTACAGCTAGGTGGTTTACTCCACACAAGGTCTTCCATGTAATGTTGACTATATGAAACAGTTTTCTTTTAGCTATGAATGCTGAAATTTACTTTCCTTGTCACTTCTATCTGTATTCCTCAATGCAGGCTGAGGTATCCGGTGTCCCGGAGCACCTGGCCAGCTGTGTGAGGCCCGACCTCCGCATTTCTCCAGGGAACAGCCAGAGCTGCGCAGCCTACAGAGGCGACAAACAGCTCTCCTATGGCTTCCTCTTCCCTCCTCGTAAGTTCAGAGAGCTTTCTAATACCTAGAGGTTTTGTAATGTTCTTTTTTGTTAGGGGAAGCCTTATGTACGACACACGTTCCCTCAGATACAAACAGACTAAGGAGTATTTGAGATTGTTGGGAAAGAAGAGGTAGGAATGGTTTAATTTCCCCCTGCTCCAGAGTGATGCCTTCCTCTGTGATGTCTCCTCCTCAGAAGAGCTGTTCCTTCACCTGCATCATGTGTGGGGCCCAATGGGACGAATACATTATTCTTGCTGCACTTGTGGAGGACCAAGGATCCAACACCACAATTTGCATGATTTGCATGAGAGGTGTTCCAAACTGATGCCCAGATTCATGCACAAAACAGTGAAGTGTCCCAGTTTAGTTAATAAAAGTAAAGGTGAACAAAGAAGTGCATGGAGTAGGAGTACAAGCTAGAAGACAGCCTTCAAAAGCTGGCCCTTTAAAGTCGGTGGGTAGATACCAGCTTATATGAACTGGGAATCTAGTTGGAGTTTTTAAGTTTTAATTCAAACGGCAATAAGATAAATGTATATTTAATTTATAAATCCAAATCAGGTTCTTACACACTGTAAAAATCTCAACCATGATACAGAAATAGTGCTAGTAGAAAACCTGCATAAATAAGTATCCTGGATTCTCCCGGTGCAGTTACATTGGTTCAGTCTTGGAGCAACAATCTTATGGAATTATTGTTCAAGGCACACAACTGTCTCATAGTTATGAACTTCATTGCTTTGCTTCCTCACTCAGTGGCTGAAATACTTTATGGTGGATTTCTGACATGGAATTACTGGTGCAAAGGCCTGCTCAGAACTACAAGATAATTCTTCACTCCTCTCCCTGAAAATTGCCTTTTCTGTAAAATCCTGCAGAGCAGCTCTCTGACTTTTGAGACTGCAAAAATAGATGAGCTATAAAAATATTTGAACTTGTTGACAGTTGAAGCAAAGATAAAATCCTCACTTTCCATGTTCAGCTGTCACATTAAAGACAAATCTTATGCACATAATGTGCACTTCTGAATATAGCATTCAGATGGCTGTTTAGATGACAGCATTCCCTTTGATTAATCTCCAAAGCCATTCTTAAAACATTTTTATATTCTTTGAATTTCTGATATTTCATCTTGTTAACATTTTCTGGTTTATTGTTTTCAGAATTAAGTTCCTCCGCAGAAGCCAAATATGATGCTTTTCTAATAACAAATATCATTCCAATGTATCCTGCCTTCAAAAGTAAGTGCCCTTTCCATGGCTGTACTTCTCTTTCCCAACTTATTTTTTCCTTAATATGTGTGTTGGGCTATGAAATGAATTGATGGGACAAGTTTAGAACATAAAGTTAAGTTACCTGTAACCAGTAGTTAATGCATGTGGTCACCTGTATAGTTCTAGGTATGGGTAGGCACAATACCACAAGAAAGACTTAAGTTGTAAGGAAGGTTTCTTTTCCTTGGAGCTGGGCTAAGAGAAGAGCACAGACGTACCGTAGTTCAGCAATTTCATGCCACAGTAATTCAGTTTGTGCAAAACCAGTCAGACTTTCTTGTCTGTAGTGAAAGCCAGTGAAGAACATACTTCGGCAGCATGTTTTTACTTCTGAAGCCTGGGAGTGTGCACTTAGCATGTTGTTGTACTTCAGGGACGAGTGGTTATTTTTGATTCTTTCTTTCCATGCCCTTAGAGGGAGACCTAACATATTTATTACCTATAAAGAAAAGGCAAGAGGAAAATAAATGAGGAATGACTTTAACCTGGCTGAAACTTTCAGCACTGCAGGGATATAGTATTAACATTTCTTTTGTCTGCACATCCGTTTTCTCTCTAGTTTTGCCAAGAGGTAGGAAAACCATCAGACTATTCTGGTGGCATTTTTGGCTTGGCAGGAATTGGGAAGCCTTGGAAGAATCTCAAAAGCCTGTTCTTGTGAGATTTCCAATTCAGATTTTAGGCCAGAGAGGTTTGGATAAACATCAAAGCCTATGGGAAGCTTTTTCTTTTCTAACCAGAAAAGAGTGTTTTAACTGAAAAACCTCTGAGTAGGAACAAGTGGTGATGTTTGCTGGAAATCTAAGCAAAAGCACTTAACTGATTACAGAGTGCAAAATTATTGGGGATTTCCCACTCAAATCACTTCATAAAAATGATCTTTATGCTAACGTTAGTCTAAGCAAATTAGCCATGATGCTAATTACAGGAGAACAACCCACCACTAGCAGCTCATTTTGTCTAGTGGCCTTCCTCTTCATCACAAGTGGGTGAAGGACTCTCTAAGAAAAAATGCTGGAACTAATATCATTACGTTACAAACCACTACATGTGTGCAGGTTGCAATGCTGAGAGCTGATTATAAGCTTGTTATATGGAGCTTTTTCCACACCAGGGAAAATACGAGGTGGCAGTTTCATGCTATGTTGGCTTTGGTGACAGTGCTTGCTGCAGAGACCTAATACTCTCTGGGTTTTTTAATTAAATCCCATCACATTTCCCTAGGCAATAATTCTCTATCCATCTTTTCTGTAGTGAGTATGTCTTAAGCACCTTCTGTTTTGCTTCAGGAGCTCCAAGATGATGCCCTTGGGCTGGCCCCTGTTCCACTGGTGGTGTTGTCTGTGTGGCTGCAGTAGAAACCTAAGTTGGGCACTGATTCAGCTGGAAAACTGAGGGGGGAAAGCTTTCCTTTCGGGCTATTTTTATTGTTAAGGCTGATGCACTGGAGGAGCAAGCAGCTGGAGGAGTAGCACTGCCAAGTGCTTACCGCAGCTGAGGTTCTTGTTAGACCATTGCTTGTGGGACCCTCTGCGTCAGCCTGACCAGGGAGTTCATGTGGCGCTGAGCACTCTCAGGACAAGGCGTACTAGAGAACTTGCTGAAGCTGGCATTGCCATCACCACCAGGGGATCATTGACTTAATGGACTGAGCTGGCAAGACAGAAGTGGAACGTTTACACGTCTGAGATGTTTTGTTTACACACACTCCTGTCAGTGTTGGAAAAAAGAAGGAAAAGAATGATATAGCAGTAGGCTCCAGCATCTTTCCTGTCTCTGCAAGCATCTTAACTTGTAAAGTTGAAGGGGGTGTGGTGCGAGAAAGTGTCATGCTCTTCCCAAAAGCTGCTGTAATGAGATGCCGTGCCATAGTTTGGTCATCCCTGACGGCACCTAATTTCAAAATTAGTCATTTTGCATCCAAGGAGAATTTAACTCCTTTATAAATACCTTCGTATTACCCGTTCCTTTAAAATATTTGGGTTTACTTTTAATCATGGTGCTGTTTCCTTACTAGAATTAAAAACAAAAAAAAGCCACATCACCATTCCCTGTAACTTGATGAAAAAGATAAAAAAGACAAAGGAAGTGTTTACAGGGACATCAAAAGCGTGTGAATAGCTGTTTCTGCTGTTTGGTGAAGGAACAGCGGACTCTCTGTGCAATGGCTATGGCAATGCCACTCTGGGAGTGGTACCACGCATTTCCTTTATCACTGGTTGGGGAGAAAAAAAATCAACAGAGAACAAAGAAGCCTGAATAGGCTTTACTGACCAAACTGAATGAAGCTGCAGTAAATTTTTAATGCTTAGTTTTTGATTTCCCCTACCATTATGTGAATGATGTCCTCTGAATTTTTATTTTCAGGAGAAAAAGAATTGTTTATAATCTTGACATGTTTTGACTTATAAAAATTTTGGTGTATTTTATTTTCAGTTGGTTTTTATTTTCTTTTTTGTCCTCACAGAGGTATGGAACTATTTCCAAAGGGTTTTGGTAAAGAGATACGCCACTGAACGAAATGGAGTCAATGTTATAAGTGGACCAATCTTTGATTATGACTATGATGGTTTACATGACACACCTGACAAAATAAAACAGTAAGAGTTTGTCTTTAAATTAGTTTTCTCTTGTTTAATGATGGCTTTGTCTTAAACAATTCATTAGCTGTACATTATTTAATTTTTGGGAGGAGATGTAATTTTCTAGCTCTTTCTAAAATTATTGTCCATCAAGACTGAATGTCCCTGTAGGTAGGACAGTGGTAAAAAAAAGGGAGTGGCAATTCTGTAGGTAACTGTTCACCTTGACTTTGAAATTAAGTGTTCATTCATCCTTGAGATGGAGCTGAATTATGTTCCAAATAATCTATTTTCTCTAAAATCCTTCAGAACTTAAAAGCTAACAACTGGATACCAGAGCAAACCAGAGCAAACCATAGCAGTGATATTGAGTTAGGTACTCAAATCTTTCATTAATTCAGTAATGCTTTTTCTCTCTGTCCTTGAACTGAAGAAACCTCTCACCACTGGTGTGTGGTATTTCTATAGCACAGTATCAAAACATTAGCTAATTGAATGCTCATTTTCAGGTATTGTTTAGGAATCAAAAACATCTTGACAGTGTACATGTGTCCTCACACGTAGGGAAGAAAAGACCACATTGTTTGCGTAAATTTCCGAACAAGTTTATTCTTTGTGGTTAAATGTTTGCTTTATTTCCTCAGGTTTGTGGAAGGCAGTGCCATCCCCATTCCTACTCATTACTATACCATCATAACCAGCTGCTTAGATTTCACTCAGCCAGCCGACAAGTGTGATGGACCACTCTCCGTTCTCTCATACATCCTTCCCCACCGGCCTGACAATGATGAGAGCTGCAATGTGAGTTCTGCTGCACTACTGTAGCCTGTGGTAATACAATCCTGGGACATGTGAAACCCCATTACTGTTAGATGCTAGTGCTCACTGAAGTCTTGAACTATTACTGCACCTAAAATCGTCAGGAAGAACTGACACACAGTAGGTTGGCAGTAAACAGCCTGTAGGCTTCTACATTTTGGCAGACACTGTCATTGTAACTTCAGAGCAGACTGGGGGGAGGTTGTGTGTGTAGGTGTATTGTGCTGTCAAACAGGTTTTATTGAGGTCTGAGAGTCTCTGTGCTATGGCAGTCTGGGTGCATCAGACAGCATGATTACATTCAACCCCCACAGTATTAAAACTATATGCTAAATCCTGACATGGGTAGAGTGCCAATTCTTGCTGTTTCCAGAACATGTCTTGATTCAAAGGGAAATTTGGGTTTCTTATTAATAGAGATCACCAGACATCCTTCTGGTTCCATTCCTATCTTTCTCTAGGATACAAGATCCTATAATTTAGCATCTTGGTGAAGTACAAAGGCTTTGGTCTGGTCAGCCCTACAGAAAGTAACATGCACTCGGCAGCTGACCACACAGCAGGAGAGCAGTTGGGTCCCCATGGGTTCTGGCGCTCTGCGAGGACAGCAGTCCTCCCAGGCAGCTGTATTTAGACTTGTCCTTCCGCCTGAACTTGTTCTCCCATTACACAGCTGTGTGGATTCCTGCACACAGACACTTCACTATAGGCTGCCAGGAGACCGTTTCCTGAATGAACGCATTAATGTTATGAATTTTGTATTGGCACAAAAAAGTTAAGACTCCTATTCCAGCTACAGGCAGAAATAGTCATTCCAACTCTGTACACAATTCACCTGGAACACTGTCTCTTTCTCATTCATCAAACATCGCCTGCTTTCAGGTCCCTCTTTTTAAAACCATGCTTTTGGAGCAGTATGCCTCTCTCTTGAGCAGGTCTGGCTTCCCCCTGTTTAGACTCTTAACTGCTTTGGGCAGAGATGTCTTCCACCAGAAGTCTCGGAAAGTCCTACATATATTTGATCGTGGTTATTCTCTGGACTCTTCTTCTGAATCAAGATCCAGTTGATGATCTGGAAGTTACTAATCTGGCAGTTATTTGTGCCTCTGTTCTTGTTTCTCTGCCCATATGTAATTTTATAACAAAGTCAATTATTTCCTTCTCCCTATATCGCATGACATGGTCCTCTTAAACTGCTGAAATCTTTTTTATGAACTGTTTAGAATAATGGTCTCCTTTACTTTTTGGTTTCTTGTATTTCAACCCAGGCTTCTTTCTGCTGTAGGTCATACTACTTACGGTATTTACAGTTCTGGGAGGAACTTCAGTGTTACTACAAGGTCATTAGCAGATATTGGTCTATGCTTTTTACATAGCAAAGAACCACTCCAAAACTGTTCAAATGTAGCTCTTGAATGAAAATTTTTGCCTTTCAAATGCAGTGTCAGTCTTACTTCTGCACATGACGTTCCATCTTATTTGTTCAAAGAAGTGATTTTGTAAAACCTTACTTTCTTCATGGGTGAAATGCATGGGATAATATAAGAATTTTTCCTTAACCTCTCCACAGGTTTCTTATGAGATCTGAAGAAATATTAGCTTTCCCCCCACTCTGCCCTTGTAGCATACACTTTCTCTTTCCTTACATGGCTGTTGGAGAACACCGCTACTCTTCTCATTTGAATTTGTTCCATTTCCAAGCTGTGTTTATTCATGGTGAGGTTATACCCATTTATTCTTGTGTCAACATTTTTCTATGGCTTAAATAGCCCTTCACTGGGCTTCTTTGGGATTTACCCTAGTGATGATTTATGATGATTCTCAAGGCATATACTTCTCTCTATTCATGGGAGACCCAGGATCTTTTTTGATCTGTTTGCAAGAGAGGATGAGCATTTTAATAGCCTTCCTATGCATCTGTTCCAGACTGATTTTTTTCTTCTTCTTTTTTTTGCCCCTGGAACATGAAGGAGATAAATACTCCAGCTGAGATCTCAAAATGACAATGGTTTTCTTTCTACTGGACATGACTTCTTTGATAGTACCTAGGATTTGCTTTGTCCATAGCTGTGTTATAATAGTGGCTCACAGTTATGCACAACCAGTACACCCAGGTCCTTCTCTTCTGTCTGCTGTTTCATTCAAGAAACTCCCAGCTTAGCATAAATTTTTGCCATCATTGTGGATAACCCAATTTCATACTATACTGCATCTGCATCATCCAGTACAGTATTCCAGTCTTCCTCTGCATTGACAGGAGCTCCCAATTGCTTTTTGTTTTGTTTTTACTAGCACACAAATGACTCTGTCACAAAAAGCATGTATGAAAACATTACACAAAACTGTTTCCAGTATCAAAGCTGAAGGAACCCTACTAGAAACTTCTTCCAGGCTACAATTTTCCCTTTCAAATTTCTCTTTTTAGCAAGCGAGTTCCTCACCCACCTTGTCTACACTCTGATGTTCAGTTTTCCCCGCTAGTAATTTGACATCCAGAGAAACTCTTTTATCCAGAATATCTAGTATTTTTTCCAGTGTTTTTTAGGCTAGCCTCCTAATTGATTGCCTATTTATATTTACCTCCGTGTTTTCAATTGTTAGTTTTTCCTTTCAAGACTCTACTATTGAGGTGCTACTATCCGGCACCGATGGAGAAAACTATCATTTTAAATGTATAAACTTCATTCCTTGTTTTGCAGCAATATAATACCATGTTAGCTGACCACTGTGTTTAAAATCCTTGCTTTTTTTTGAGGTTTCATGGACCAGTTGTGGAGTGGGAAAACTACTATCTAGATCAGTTGATTGATTTTCTGGGGCTGTCTTGCTGGACTTGGTTTAAACCAACATCACAATCCTGTGATTTCTTTATACTCATATTACAGATCTTTCAGAAACACTTAGAGGAGTCCTCCTCATATTCAAAACAAGTGAGCTTTGTAGCAACGGGACTTCCCTCAGAGCTCTGTAAAATGCAGATTTCCTGCTCAGAAGGAAGGCTTGAAGACAACAAAATGTCACAGTGATTGCATCTGCAGTAATAACATTGTTGAGCCTCATTTGCACAGTAGCAACCTGATCGCTAGGACGAAGGCTGAGCAGGGGGTTTCCTGCAGCCAAATCCTGCCAGGCAGCGGCGTTCCTGGAGCATGGCACTGCAGGGAGTGAGCAGCCATCCTCCCTTCTCTTCATTCTTAATTTGCGTGCATCTCTTCATGTTCCACACTTGGTTTTGAGCTGCAGATTGCTAATCCTCAGGCTTTAGAGGAAAGTCTGTTTGGAGCTGAAAAGCTTCGAACCAGACAAGCACTAACTGGATCATGGACGTTTGCTTTAGAGCAGCCATCTGTGTACTAGTAGGTACTTGGTTCCTCTCTGTGCAAATGATCACACTTGCCCTCCTGGCCTTTGCAAGGGAGCCCACTGCCTTGTCTGTGGCACATCTACTGCTTCAGGCAGGCTGTGGCATTGCTGAAGCTTAGCCTTGATCAGCGAGAGGACCACTCTGCAAGAAGACCTTATGGAGACAGCCAGAAAAGGGCTCATTTTAATGACTCAGCCCAGAAATAGATTTTTACCAACAAGATTTCCAAACCACACATGGAGTCCAAATGACCAGAGGCACAACCCTCCATTCCTTGCTTCCCCAGCAGCAGTGTCGATGTACCAGCCAGAGAGGCCAAAGGGGGAAAAGTCCTGTTTGCTCTGTCCTTTTCCCACGTCTGCTCCCTGGCGTGCAGGCCTGGCTGCAATGCTCATGGGACTTTTCACTGGGCTGGTTAATGTGCTCAAAACAGCCAGGAACTGCAGTGTGTTGAAGAGCTGATTTTCTGATGTATGAGTTACATTAAGTTAGTGGATGGTTCCAACATGTGCTGGAGCTGGTGCAAGGTATGCAGCAGGAGCAGCCTCGTAAGAAAGATTACAGCCATACAACCCTGCCCAAATCACATACTCTGGCAGCATCGTCTTCCTTTTCATATTGGGAAATGCTTAGTGAAAGTCTTCTTTCTATCAGTGTATAATATGTATGTTCCAATAACAAGATTTTACAGGTACAATATAAACCATAGTCCCAACTGTTTAATGTATCATAATCACAGAATCATAAAATAGTTAGGGTTGGAAAGGACCTTAAGATCACCTAGTTCCAACCCCTCTGCCATGAGCAGGGACACCTCGCACTAAACCATGTTGCCCAAGGCTCTGTCCAGCCTGGCCTTGAACACCTCCGGAGTTGCAGCATTCACAGTTTCCTTGGGCAACCTATTCCAGTGCCTACACCCTCACTGTGAAGAACTTCTTCCTTATATATAATCTAAACTTCCCCTGTTTAATTTTGAAGCCATTACCCCTTGTCCTACCGCTACAGTCCCTGACAAAGAGTCCCTCCCCAGCATCCCTGTAGGCCCCCTTCACATACTGGAAGGCTGCTCTGAGGTCTCCACGCAGCTTCTCTTCTCCAGGCTGAACAGCCCCAACTTTCTCAGCCTGTCTTCATACGGGAGGTGCTCCAGTCCTCTTATCATCCTTGTGGCCCTCCTCTGGACTTGCTCCAGCAGCTCCATGTCCTTTTTATGTTGAGGACACCAGAACTGGACACAGTACTCCAAGTGACGTCTCATGAGAGCAGAGCAGAGGGGCAGGATCACCTCCTCTGACCTGCTGGTCACGCTTCTTTTGATACAGCCCAGGATACGGTTGGTTTCTGGGCTGCAAGCGCACACGGAGGCTGGCTCACATCAAGCTTCTCATCAACCAACACCCCGAAGTCCTTCTCCGCAGGGCAGCTCTGAATCACTTCTACACCCAACCTAATCCTAACAGTAAAGCGGAAACTTTAAAAGAATACTGTGATAGAGGTGCTGGTCAGATATGAATAATGTGTAGAGGTAGGGTTTAAAGCTAAACAGCCTAGCTTTTGGGCTTTGGTAATACACAACTGATGAATATGGAGCTCTTTCTGTGGGATAAAAAAATATGTAGCAACCAATGGATCTTCTAAAAGCATATGGTTGCAACACCTGCAACATGGGGCCAGCTTTTCCTAGATGACTATGGTCATTGTCTCAATCCCATCCTAAAATGGGTTCCAAAATAAAATAGGAATCATCTTGCATGGTTAGTTTCAAATCCGTTTTCTTGGAACTTGTTTACCTTAGTCATTCTTGAATAAGGTGCAGAGATTCTTCAGGTGGACCCAATGTTTAGAAAAGTTGTGTTTGCTTTTGGAGCTGATTTTTAACATGGCATGTTATAAAACTTCATTTTACCTTTCAGAGCTTGGAGGATGAATCGAAGTGGGTTGAAGATCTTCTTAAGATGCACACTGCACGTGTGCGTGACATCGAACAGCTCACAAGCTTGGACTTCTTCCGAAAGACCAGTCGCAGCTACACAGAAATCCTCTCCCTAAAGACATACCTGCATACATTTGAAAGTGAAATTTAGCTTTCTAACCTTACTCAGTGCATCCTTTTATCAACTGGTGTATATTTTTATATTGTTTTTATATTTATTAATTTGAAACCAGGACATTAAAAATATTAGTATTTTAATCCTGTATCAGATCTTAAATATTAAACCCTTGTGTCATTTGTTTGTTTCTCTAATGTTTAATATAGGTTTATTTAGTAGCGCTTGTAATACTGCAGCTTGAGTCCTTACTCCGAGCTTTTAAGTGGTGCTGCAGGGTTTGATACGTGCATCATGGAAATATTAATTTCCCATGCTCCTTTACCACACTTGTAGTCCTGTACTGTGTATCAAAATACTGAACATGTAAAATTACATTCATTTACTGTTAACTATGTGACAGACATATTTAAACCCTATAGCCAAATAGCATCTTAAATATAATAAACCACACGTTCAGTTTTTTTAATGTGTTTTGATTTCCTTTCACAGGGACTTTCAGAGGCACTTGTGGGCAGCTGAGTGCTGCCAGATCTCTCTTATTGACTGGGCAGAGCCCTTCTCAAGAGCTTAGGTTTGCTGGTAAGAGGACCTCCAGGACCCCAGGTGCCCTGTCCTAATACTGAGCAGTGAGACCATAAACCACACACCCACAGAATATCATTACTGGTTAGGTTTTGCCATAGTAGCAGAGCTGGGAGGGGAGGTTGGTTGGTGTCATAAGCTACTGGGGTACCCCACACATGGCCCTGCTTTGAAGCTGTGGGGAGGCTGTGAGGTGACAACATCTGCTGTCACTGGTAAGGCTGTATTGCATTCCTTCTGCATTGCCGCTGCTCTTGGCAGGTTCCTGGGAATATCTGCTCCATTGGCCTTTGCTTTGACTTAGAGGGAAACTGAGATAAGGGAGATGTTTAATGAGGTGACATTGCTAAACACCCAGCAGCGGATTTTAGGTGGGAGGAGAAAATCTGATTTTTGTCATCTTGTTCTAAAGGCCAGAATCTGCAGAGTTTTGCCCTAATCCAAGTCTGAGGCTTAATGTTAGCCCTCATTCTCAAAGGAAGCCCTTTGGTCTGATTGCACATATATAACTTCCGGTACTGTAAACCCCATACAGTGCATGTGATTTACAACCTGGTCAAGTGAATCAAATCTGTGTTGGCTACTTCTGTGCACTCACTGTCTCGTAATCCTGGCAAGCCCCTACAAGTGACACTGATGGCACAGCCCTAAGCCAATGGAAGAGGCACGGTTGCATGTTAGCATATTTAGATAATGGCCTCTTTTGGCACTGACAGCTTCTATAGAAGGCATATGGTATGGAGCAGTAGTATTAGTGTAGTTGGCTGATGTAAAAGATGAATTATTGTTTAGAATTCCTCTTAAGGCTCAAACCACCAGTGGCACTATTACAAAGCCATCATTTGGGGTTACAGGTTTCCCTCTCTACCGAAGTGCTTTGTGTCTATTTTCTCTTTGAGGGTTGCAAATGCTGGAGGGAAGTGGGAAGGGCTGGGAAGCATCTCAGCCATGTACACAGACAAGAAGCCAGGTCTTCTAAGTAAAATTAAGCTGGCACAATTTCAGCAGCTTGCATCTGTGCAACATCTATTTAAGAGAAAGCAGTAAGCAGGAATTAATCATGTTAACACTGATGATAAAGTTCTTGTGACCAGAAGACAAAATTTTATTATTATAGGTGTCAAATTCTGTTTAAATTAGAAAAGCACGAAACTCAAAGGCTTTAAAATCCCCCCCAAGTGTTAGGATACAAATTCTAATAACTGCATAAAGCTCTGGGAAACATCTGATTCCTGCAACTTAAAAATCGTCTCTTGTGGTTGTCTGGTAGCACAGAAGTATTTTCCTGTAAGCTTTTGGCAGGGCTTCTTGCCATGATAAACTTTACATTCTTACATGTGCTACAAAGGGTATTTCCTCTGGATTTAAAACAGTTTTCAGTTAAGTCTTAATTCCTTCAGCACCAACTTTAGTGATTATATATGTGGTTGTTTCTAAACTAAACTCAAGACCACCACAACTGTTTTGCTTTGACATTAATCTGTTGCTTTGGTTTTGTTTTTTCTTTTTTTCTGATTTAATCTGACAAATGATGTAACTCTTTTATTTTCTCCCAAAATAAGATGACATTTATACCAAAGGAACATTTAAGCTCTGAAAGATACTCTTCTTGTATTCAGAGAAGTTTGCTTTTAAAATACAGTTCGTGATGTTGGATGGTGGTTGGGAGAGATGATTTAACTCTATCTCAGTTTCACTGAAGAATGATGATCAGTGTGTAGGAAATGTGATTTTTCTTAGTTGCTTGCTGTGCGAATAAATACTAGTAATTTATTTCTGTTCTGCTTCGTTCTCTTCAGCCCTTGGCCCATTCTGTTGTGTGGTACTGCTGTTTTATTTTACCATGATGGCAGAAGCAGTAATGCTGGTGACTTCTGTGAATTGCATGGAGTTTTTCCTGTTAAAAGATAACTTATCAACACAAAAGTGCCAGTGCAAAGCTAAAGCCTTGTAAATCCCTCTAAACAGCATGGGCTCTGCAGGAACAACAGACATTTTAAAGGAAACTTGTAATTTCCCTTTGGTATTCATCAGGGTGAATGTTAGCTTAGGGCAATGTGTAGGAAGGAACCCCTCTGCTTTCCATTCCTGTCAGACCGTTTTGAAAATATGAAATACCACTTGCTTCTGTTAAATGTTTCCTCTCCTTGATGTTACTCTGGCTTCTGCAAGAGGTCTGTTGAGGAGAACAAGCACTGAATCTTTCTGTCAAGCAAACACTACTGTTGAGGGTTTGGGTAATTACTGTTTTCAATGGTGCTGCAAATCTGAGGCATGTTTAATAGGTTGGAGGCAGTTCAGTTGAGCAATTGTCAAGGCAACAAAAGCCGTAGGTGTCCTGCACACCTAACAAAGGCCTTTTGCTCTGGGAAAACCCTTCAGAGGCAGTTATGCAACCGGAATATCCCTGCTACAGGAAACTGTTACTTTTTTTAACCCCTTTTTCACAGTCACATATCCTTAACAGATAAGCACTGAAAGCAGGTCAAGTAACCTGACTAACACCACTGTCATCATGGCAAGTCATAGTGAAAGTCACCATCCTATACTGGCAGTACTGGCATACTTAATTACTACTGTTTATATTCTGTCCTGGTCAGCTAACAGCTTGGTTAGATGGATACATTCTGCTTATTGTCACTTTCCTGTCCTTTATTTCCAGCCTTTATTCCCCTCATGGTGTT
>NW_009942280.1:11436-39072 GCF_000696875.1 Nestor notabilis | reverse complement strand
CAGTTTCTGCACTCACTTCGACACTGGCACTGCTTTGGCAACAGATCAGTTTGTATTGTGTTGTAAAGCACTTTCAGCTCCAGATGAACAAGAGAATTAAAAAATGTAACTGTCAGGTCTGTGCCATCTTGTGAAGATTTTCCAGTATTCACAGGGACTAAATTTACATACCCATTTTTAAGTAGGCTGATCTTGCTGTGTCTCTGCATACTGCTCCAAAGCAATCCTGCCATAGTCCCCAGCTTCTCAGTGCTTTACATGTAACAGTCAGCTGATGGTGCGAAGATATAACAGATGAAAACACACAGTTCTTGTAGGAGAAGCCAGAAAACAAAAGCTGTCATAAGGAGATAAGAGATGAAGTTTCCCATTTCAAGAGACAGAAGAGGCTGAACAGGTTGAAGGTCCAGGAGATACTGCTAGAAGGGAACCGGGGCTGGAGATTTATTTGGCAGGTTTATGAAGTCCCTGTTCCTCCTGCATCCAGCCTCTTCCAGTAGATGAAATAACTCCCTACTTTCTGCACACAGTGAGGAAACAGAAAACTTCTCAGGAAAGTTGAAGGAGTTCCCCTCTGAAGGTGTTGCTATTTGCAGGAGGAGAATATGAACTCTGGAAGGATGGGGTCCTCTACAGTGAGGGCAGAGTGCAGGACCTGACCTGAAGAAAACTGATGTTGATGTTCCATCAATCCTTCCCTTCAGACCCATGTGCACTCCAAACATCTTTTTTGATGTTTGCAGAGCAGTGCAGCTTACCTCAGCAGCTCTCTAAGGGGATGGAGAGGATACTGCTTGTGGTGCAATTGAGAAAATTCCCCTTTTCTTTTTTGCTTTCCTAGAGCAGGGTGATGTGTGGGTGCTGCAGACCTGCCACCTCCCCTCTGCTCCAGTGCAGTGCTCTTCAAACAGGTTTTGCACTTAGGGCAGTGTGGTTTATGCTCCTGTTTTGGCACAGAGAGACAAATGAAACTTCACAGCCTTCCTTGGAGATGGTTTCTATCACAGGCATGGATAAAACTGGGGCATGGAGAGGTTGAATAATATGTTTAAGGACATGCATAAAGTAAGCCCAGTAAAGCTGGTCACAGCACTCCTGTGTTGGGTTTAATATGTGAGGTTTTAAAATAATTTCTGGTTAGTGGTACCACTGGTGGGAGGGCACAGGGGAAGTTTTGTAAAGCAGAAGCCTCAGAATCATGTGGCTGAAATAAAATTTGAATACAGGGCTGTAGAAGCAAAACTCTGTGGAGTAAATCATGCTCAATTAGTTTTCTATCAATCTCATCCATCCAAATGCTTTTGATAGGCCAGGTTCCTTGCCAGAGTCCTCCCCTGTCTCCAGAGGGATGCCACAGTATGTGTCTGTCCATCCTGTCTGTAGTCCTAGTCCAGCTTGGTTTTGTGATTCTAGTTTCCATTTCCCTTGCTGCACTCCCAGAGAACTGTTGCACTTGACCTGAGATAGACAGTCATGGTAATACAAGTATATTCTGCTGAAGATAGACTTGCCAGCAAATGATTAGTATTGTGTTAACTGTACGTTTTCCAAGTGGGACCACGTGTTTGACGTGTTTAAAGTTCAGCCCTTGTTCAAGACAGGATCAAAAAAGGCATTTTAAACACTGTGGCAAAATACCTAATCTCGTTTCTTTGCACTTGTTGTGTAAATATAAGATAAGAGCAGTATTCCCAAGGTTACCACAAACAGCCCATCACTACAGGGTGCAAGCTAACATTGTATGTTGACATAAAAAGCAGCATTGCTGCAGTCAGCCATGGTAAACAAACCCACAGGTTTCTTTGCCTTTACAAGTCATAAGTTTGGGATGTAACCTATTCAGACCTGCCCTGCTGTTGTATCCGCAGTACATGCATAGTTGTTCTACAGCCTTACCTACCTGTGAAAGGCAGATGGAGGTCACCCTGGTTTCATCTGCAGGTTTCACCATGAAGACATCAGCAGGTAAAGAAGTTAACAATTGTGGATTAGCACAGCTGTAATGATTGACTCTAAAACTGGAATTTACTAGAAAAGAGGTGGGCTTACTTGTCATCATAAACCCTCAATGGAAAAGGATGAAATCCTTTCCAGGGGATGTTTTCCTGAGAAGTTTTCTGTTTCCTGGCTGTGTGCACAAAGTAGGGAGTTATTTCATCTGTTGGATGTGAAGGACTGATCTATCAGAAGAGGCTGGATGCAGGGGGAACAGGGACTTCATAAACCTGCGCTGGTTCCCTTCTGGCAGCATCTGCTGTCTCTCCTGGACCTTCAACCTGTTCAGTCTCGTCTCTCTCTTGAAGTGGGGAACTTTCTCTCTTATCTCCTTATCATTTTTTAATTCTTTTTTTTTCTTCTTTTTTTTTTTTTTTTTTTTTCCTGGCCTCTCTTTTATTTCAGCTTTGATCTGCTCATTATCTGCAAAAACCTAGTGTCAGCCTAGCCAGTGCAATGTCTGCGCGCAGGCATATCTCTACAGTGTGCACTGCCTCCAGTGCATCTCTTAGCTCCATCAGGTCTTACACACTCCTCCTGCAGAAAAGAGGATGCAGAAGATCCTGATATATCCTCAGTTTCTTCTCCAGTACAGTTAAAACCTCAGGAACAACTTTTGCAGGTAAAAACCCTCTTCAGATAATTTAAGGTGGTAACATTTGCCTGTGTGCATGATTTCATATGAAGGCATTTAATGTCACTGAGGGTTGGATGTCAAAGATCTGATGAATCAACCAGAAATTCTCCATATAGGCCATGACTGACTAGACCTTTACCAACAACTGAGAAAATTAACTATTAATGTCAGTATTTTCTCCTCTGGGACTCCTCAGACCCAATCCAGACACATCAGAGGTGAGGATCTGTCTCAACTCTGACTTCAGTGGCTCATCTGCCCATTTTCATCTAAAAAAGTCCCTAAGACATTGATCATGGCCACAGTTTCACCTG
This sequence comes from Nestor notabilis, assembly GCF_000696875.1. Taxonomy (NCBI): domain Eukaryota; kingdom Metazoa; phylum Chordata; class Aves; order Psittaciformes; family Psittacidae; genus Nestor; species Nestor notabilis. The sequence goes on along the minus strand of NW_009942280.1, from coordinate 36,126 downwards.
CTCTCTTCCTGATGCCCGTTGTCATTTCTGCTTTAAGTCTTCTCCATGTTTCTATCTGGTTGTTGGGATGTGTTTTGGGGTTCATGGCCATAGTGTTAACAGCAAATGTACTGTCCTCTTCCTCCTTCATTGTAGAATCACATGAACAGTTGTCCCTACCCACCTTACTTGATCAGATGCTCATCTGCCTTGACCACCATTGCCTCCTCCTGCCCAAGGGGCCTTGGCTGAACTCAGGGTCTGTAGCTCAATTACTGGCTGCACCTGCAGAGTCCAGTGAAAAAGACAATGGGAAGCAGGTCACAGGTGATGTGTTCTCTTCTGGCTGGCTGCATCTCACCTGTGTGGGCTGCTGCTCGGTCAGATGTTGACAGTCTTTTTCCCATGTGAGAAAAATTGAATCCCTGAACACTGCTCATGAGCAATCACCTTGAATTTCAAAGGTTCTCCTTGGTGGTAATACTGGAAGAAACACTGCTGCTTCAGGGATCTAACACCTGACACTTTAATAATGATTCTTTCATGGTGGTAAAAAAAAGTTTGCAGAAAAATGCTTCCTTTTATTTCTCTATTTTGTTGAAGATGAAAGCCATTATATGTAGCCTGTTTAGCTGGCCTAGGAGCCCTCTAGTCTGAACTAAGGGTGTGCCTCCATGGCTTTCATCCTCCATGCCGCATCATCTATTTCTAGCCTTTCTCTAAAGGTTACCATATGCACTCATGAAACCTGGGAGCCCTCCTGTGGTCAAAATCGTGAGCTATTCTTCTGGTTACCCCTAACCTGTTGTAGTCAATCCAGTTTTGAGCTTACCCTGGGAGTATTCATTGAGAAAAGTTTCAATCAACTGGAAAAAAATAATCTAGATAGTTACTTGGGTCTTTGCGGGGGGTGATCTCATTACATCTCACTCCCCTGGGCCATTGTCTGATGTTGTCCACATCTCTTTTCCAAGGTTGGGGCATTGCCTAACAAGCTGCCTATTACTTCATGTCTCTTCCCTCCATACTCTTCCTCCTTCTTTGCTGTCTTTTGTAGGCTTCTCCTTTTCTGCTCTGATCTAGCCAGGTTCTCATCACCAGTCTGTCTAAGGACCTTCCAGTTGTGCATTAAATAATGTAATTAACATAAATTCCATGTTTATTGTCTTCAAGTTGGAGAAGTATGTGATTCACAGGGCTTTGGTGTGCTGAATTTTAACGTTGTGCTGAAGTTGGAAGAGAAGTTTTATGTTTCCTTGGGCACTTTGTTTGTGCTCTTTACCCAGCCCCCAGGAAAATTATGCTTCCACATGGTGGACAATTGCTTTTAACAGTGTTTCACTGTACACAAGAAGCAAAACTGTCACTTATCTGGGGCAGGTTTATGAGGGAATAGGAAAGGGTGAGGTGAAGATGAGGAAGGGTAAGAGGAGTAATAGTCCCTTTGCTTTTGCCTTTATGGGGGCTGATGCTGTGTGTTTCTTCTCTGATTTATCACTAAAGAGGGGAACAGCCACACAGTTGTTCTAACACCCATGACATCACGGCTGTGTGTGGTCTACATCGTAGATCCCAGAATGGTCCATTGGAGATGCTGGGTTCACTACACAGAGTAACTAGCAGAGGTCTGTGTTCCCCAGCTCTTGCCAGTACCCATTCTGCCCTGGAATATGTAAAGGCAGATGGGTATTCATGAGGGTAAATACTTCAAGGTCTGTCATTTGTAACATAATACAGGACATACCACAAGGGCTTGAAAAAGGTTTGAAGCTTTTAACTTGTACAACTGTTACCACATTTGAAGATATGTATCGTCATGGAAAATCCCACCCAATATTTCAGCATCAAGCATGAACTGAGTAGGTCTCATGGGGCTAGCCTAGGATAGGGCAGAATTTGGAGCTTTGCTTGAATCAGAAACATTACCTGACAGAGGAAGAAGTACCCAAAACTCAAGTCTTACAAGCTGCACTTCTGAATTTCACCTAAAAGAGTGATACTCTTTTACTACTTACTACTTACAGATGCTTTCAGCAGTAAGGCTTTTTCAGATCACTGTGTCCCAACTTGACACTAAAGGCAACCGGTCTTGGAAACCACAGTAAGAGAACTGCAACAAGCTGTCACTCTGGTGGAGTTAAGCTTTTGGCCTCACTGCACTAGCTGGAAGCTAGATCCAGAACTGTAATGATAAGAAATGACAAGCCTAAATGTGTTCATGGTCAGATTATATCTTCTTACTCCTTTTGTGTCAACATCATTCTTATCTTAACAAGCTCGCCTTCCTCACTGGTATTTAAATAATCCACCCACTCCTTCCCAAATTGTTTTGTTTTGTTTTAAACTAAACTGCAGGCACATCTTTTCTGAAAAAGAAAAGAAACTGTTGCCACAAATTCCTGGAAAAGAGGCTTGTTTAATTTTTGTATTTATTTTATGGATTTAGATTTATGGGAGTACACACCTACATTTTATCCCCTGGCTACCTTTGCTTAATTCTAGTTTTACAATATGGATGTCATAGAGAGGACTGTGTTTTCCATTCTCATAATTAAATGTACCCCAGCAAATAAAGCTTGCACAACGATAATAATTCTCCAGCAGCCACTTAGTCCATCTCCACATAATTTAGTGTTGGTTTTTCCCCAAGGATATATTCCTGTGGGACCTTCCGGAATGCTTTCACAAGTCACCACCTCCAGCAGAAGTTTAAATTTCTTGGCGTTGCAGAAGTGAATTGTGTGATGGTCCCAGGCTTTGGACACAGACTCATTCAGCTATACTGGTTGAATGAAGAAATTATTGCTTCTTCGCCCTGCAAGGGTCATTGTTTCCTCCATGTCTGCAGAATTGCTCCCCACTAACCCACTCAGTAAGAGATTATTTCACAGAACAGTTTAAAAGCTGAAGATCTACTCATGTGGCTATTTTACTTGGAAATGGGTTGGGAAGCAACACAACATAGGCCTAGTTAGAAAGCCAAAAAGAATGGTAACTAGCAATGGAGGAACTGAGTTGATTTAGTGGGGACTATAAATATTTTAATCTGAGACAGCTGGAATTAGGAGAGATGATCCTTCATGGCCCTTGTCTGCTTCAGACACAAAGCAGCCTGAGCATTTTAAATCACCTTTGCTCATGGTTCAAACTAATCCAGTTACCCATGGAGGTGCAGGCTTGTCCTGTAGTGTTATGAGACAGGTGAGCCTGTTAACACATTGATCCCCAAAAGCATGGCCTTACTGACCCCTTATTGCAGGGAGGTTGGATTAGATGGCCTTTAAAGGTCCCTTCCAACCCAAGCCCTGCTATGATTCTATGATTCTAACTATCTTTTGCTTAAGAAAACTTCAGTTCGAAGCATGAGGACTTTGCATGTGCTCAGGTAACTATTTTACAGTGGTTTGAGGCAGTTGCCTGATTACCCTTTTGCTCAATTAGCCACATGACTTGATTTTTAATGGTGCTGGTTGTTTTCATTGACTCCAGTAGGATTCCTCAGTTGCTTATAAGCCTTGAAAACAAGGCCCTGACTTTGCTGAGCTCTCTGTTCAGCAAAGCATTTCAGGAGCTGCCTAAGTCCAGGTATGTGTCAGTGCCTGATGCAACTTCTGGGAATGCTCTGCGTGTGAAAAACACACTTCTCTCTGAAGTGCCAAATATTTCTGGCCTGGTAATGTGATTACACCATTTGCATGATCTCCTCCCTTCAACACCCTTCATCTCTGTGGACATATTTCCACACATATAACCACTCGGTCTGAAAAATCTACGTCCACAAGTATCACAAATAGAAGTGCCGGTCCACTCGCTGCTTTCTTTGGGAAAATACCTTTGGAAAGTAATATGCATAAACTGGTGGATCACAAACCTAGTCAGGAGGAAGCAGAAGGTGAGAACACTGGGGGGATGTTTTGGCATCTCTACACTTTTGGACATCCTGTATATGCCGCTTTTCTGAAAGAGAACCAGCCATGAGAAGAGGTGGGTCTGATAGGATGCAGTTTCAGTCTCTTCCACCATACCAGACACTATCCATGGAAAATCCCTGTTGATCCTGTTCTTGCCTGCACAAACGTTCCCTGCAGTGTGTTCTCACTTCACTTCAAATGACCCAAGGGCTGGGGTTTAACCACTTCCCTGACAGTCTGTTCCCCTTCCTGACAGGCTTTTTTCCTGCACCCAACATTTTCTTTGCTGTTTCGCACCTTGCTTCCAATTGAAGATCCTCTCATTGAACTCTCCCAAGCCCCTTTTAGGCAATGCCATTTGTTTCTGTTCACTTTTTTTACTGTTTCAGTGGGTATATCTGTGAGGCTGAAAGAACAGGAGAAGCTGCTTTTGCAGCACTTCACTGCCAGCCTCAGTGTATGCAGGATTTCTTCTTCACAATGTGCCTAACATTTGAATGAAAAAGCTCCTATTATTATCTGATTCATCTGTGTTTTGTCTGATACCCTCCATTTGCAAAGTAAAGAGCAGTATTTCCCTCTGAAAGGTGCTTAATCTCTTTCTGTCTTTCATCTTTCATTATGCTGAATTATCTTTAGATCATTATTCTCCACTGTGAATTACTTTTTGTCCTCCCTACCCAGGTAGAGCATTTCCAGGCCATTTACTAACCACATTTATTGAAGGAACAACGAGATTAGTTTTACATCGGGTCCTACATGTGGTTAAAACTTGGGATCATCTTGGTTACCCAAGCTGTACAAATTAGTAAATTATAAGTGTAAAACAGTTCCAAGAAGTTCCTTTCCAACCAGAAGGAATTTCAGTGCTCCAGACCTTTCTAAGAAAGATGAATATTTAATCCTGCACAACGTAATTTTTTGCAAGGATAGATAAACACTGATTGTCATAGCAAAATAGATCACTTTCTGGGTTGGCCAGTTATTCAAAACTCTGGAGTCCTGAAGGCTGGTCAAGTTAAGAGGAAGAACCGGTAATGTTGTTCCTCTGATACCGTTTACTTCCAGGGAAGTCTCCTATAATTTAGCCTGGGATTTGAGAAGATGGCTGCAGTGAGTGACTGACTATGGCATACCCAGAGCCTGCCCGGGACTCCTGGATGCTCTGAACATGTCAAAGCCATCAGCACAGCACCCTGGTGCATTCCAAGGCCCCAGATCTGCTGCACAGGATGAGTATGGCACATCTACCATCTGCTAGGACCAGCGCTGCATCCACAGCTTCTGAAAGCCACAACGGAGTGGCAGCACTGGCCAAGTCTTTGATATAGAAGCTGCCTGGACAAACTTCCCAGCTGGGAAAAGACGAGGCGCTGCAGGAAACATGGACTTAAGGTAGCTCTAATTAAACTGAAATTAAAAAGCTGTGTTTTTCTACATAAAGCAGGATGCTAGCAAAGGATAAAACTCTTCTCAGTGTCTGTACTCTTTTCTAACTTTTTTGTATAGACATCTACTCCTTCTTAGAACAATTCCTGGATGACAAACTGAGTTACTGTCCAATGGATATGTTAATCGTGTGACTGCCTTGGCTTTAAACAATGTGGATTCAATCAGTCATACCAGATCTGTGTCAGTGTGTAATCCAGCACGATACTTAAGTGTGTGCTTAGCTCACATCTGTATACTTAAATCCCTTTGATTTTTGAGGGCACTTGAACATGTGTTTAAAGCTGTAAAGCATTTTTGTACATTGGGTTTTACTTTGGGGGAGAAGTAGATTGGGCTGTCGGATTATAAATTACAAATCCTTTCATATCTTTTGGCTTGCATGCTGTGTCTGTGTTCCCCTCTGCAAAGAGTGGTAATCTCATGAACTTCTAGAGTGCAGTGAGGATTAGACAGCGCTACACTGCACTTCCCAAGTGTAGAATGTTGTGTCCTACTGCAGTCCCAGTGTGGGACCCAGACCCGACTAAAGTCTGCTCAGGGATAATTCCTGATACCATGGTAATAAGAGGCTTTGTAGTAAAATATGTTTGGTCTCTTATGCTGTGAATTATAGGACTGAACTCTTCTACATAGTGATACCAGCTGTGACAATGATCATGTTCACTTTGGAAAGAAATCACAGTTTCCAGTTTTCCGAGTCTGTCTAACCATGTCCTTGGCAAATGACTCAGTCATTCCTCCAGTTCCTAACCTGTACTAAAAATAATGTAGATTGATTTTCCAGAAATGGTAATGTATGCTTGAAAACAACCTTGATCTTTATAAGTATTATATCTGTCTTCTACAAATGACAATATGTATACATTTACTTGCCCATCACATTTCGGTATGACTTCTGCATGCTGGAAGAGTAACTGTTTGCTCCATTAGCTTCAGTTTGTTCAGTGCATGTGCTGAGGGTTCTTGTTTGTTTATTTTGCTCTTCTTTGTGTATGCCAAACTGCAGTAAATTCTTACGTAAGTTGATTATGCAAAATAGTATGTAAAAGGAAATGAGATAAAAGATAAAATGTATGTGTAACAGGTATTAAAGTTGCAAAATGTTAAGTAGCATGTAGGACAACAACTCTCCCAGCTGAAATTTTCTTAAACAATGCATGGTATAATTTAAGGTATTAAGTTTTCATTGAGCAATGTTCCTTGAAATAACTGCTGGGATGAGAGATAATTGTATGCCTAAATAGGACATTCTTATCCAGTAGCATGTCCAAACAGTTTCCAAAGAGATGCCCACCTACTTTGCTCCCCCATCTCTTTGTTTTTCTCTGGGAAGTGCTGTTGCAGCCAGCTTGGCAAGGTAAAAGGGTGAGATGAGAGACCTCACAGAAGAAAGCAGTCATCAAATGATCCAAGAAGGGAAGAAAATCCCAAGAGGTTAGGGAGGCCCCAGCAGCAGACCCCACTGGCATCGCTCCTTGAAGCAACACACTGGTTGCAAACAAAAGCACAGTGAGCTTTTCCCCCAGTCTCTATTTCTGTGTAGAAACAGATAGAAATAGGGCTGTATTTCCAGTCCCCCCTTGGAGCATCCTTGACACCCAGACCAGCTGTGCACCAAGGCAGTAAGGAGATGGATCAAGCCATGCTCATGTATGTATTTGTGATTTACTTCTACAGGTGCTTGTACCACAGTTTGGGAACCCCATCTCATATACGAAAGAAAAAAGGGACCTTGCATCTAACCTGTATGAAATCCACAGCTCCTAGCCAGGATTGCCCAAGGGGCTCTAGCCAGCTACAGCCTCAGCCACAGCCTCAGCCTGGCATTATGGGGTCATAGAATCATAGAGATCTTTAAGATCATGGAGTCCAGTGTATTGATCATTTCCAGTAGTTCTTTCTTCTCTGGGCTGTCCCTTAAATGTGGCAGATACAGGCAGCAAAGCCCTGTTTTGCTAAAATGTTTCTGTGGTTGCATTTCTTCCTTTTCTAGCCAGCAATAATCATTATACTCCTTTGACTGTTCATATCTTGTTTGTTTGTTTGTTTGGTCCTGATGGGGATGTGCCACAGAAATACTATTTTGAGGCTCCCCATAGAACTAGGCAAAAGAACCAACAAATTTTTGGTTTTGTTTTTTTCTCTTTTGACTAACGTTCAGTGCAAAAAACTTGTCTGGAGAGGGTGGAATTGTGGCAATGGGCTAAAAGCCCTCAGCCTGGGTTTAAGCCTTGGCTCCAGGTGATGTTGGCTGTGAGAAGAGTGGGAGATACCCAGTGTTCTCAGGAGGGTCTGTGCGCTTTCCTGAGGGCAGGCATGCCTGAACACTGGAGGAGCTTGTCAACTCCACATCCAGGCTTTACTGGAAGAGAAATCACAAGAAAAAAGCTTCAAGGAAATTTGGGATTATATTAAGAAGATTTGTAAATGAATCTTGCTCCTGCTCATTGTGTCCTTAAGATCAGATCCTTTTCTTTGAGCCTGGGCTTAGTTCCGCCACCTCATACCACCTTCTCCAATTGCATCCAGCTCTCCCAGTCCCCTCCAGGCATCTGCGAGGAGCACCTCACTGCATGTCCCACTTTCTGCTCCACTGAAGGGCTCCCCCTTTGCCAAAGGAGGGATGTTCCCTCTGCTCACCACATCCTCCCGCTTGACAGTTTTCTCTTCTTCCCAGGATTTTCAGGGAAGATGCCATCTCCTTTCCCCATGAATGAGTCTGCCTGACCCGCAGCACAGCAGCCAGGATGAGGCAAACTGGCAGTGTTTCTCTCTGTTACTCAGCCAAACCCTTTCAAAAGAACGTAACATATTCACATACAACCAGCTGTGAGCAAAACACATACCATCTGTCACGGCAATTTAAAACCAGTGTTCTCATGGCCTGACTCTTTGGAAGTCATCATAAATGCCATGGATCAAGTTAGCAATAGGAGTCTGGACTTTGCAGTCATTTTAAGGATGCCTCTGTAACAAGGGCAGATATTTCCAGTGAGCACTACACTGACGTCAATATTCTTTCAAGGGTGGGGTGTGAGGCTGCATTAGAGGCTAAATGAACTGGCAGAAAGCCTATAAAACCCAAGAGATCGTGTGCCTTTGTAAGGTCACAGACCCTACCAACTTGGAGACTGTGGGAGCTGGACACAGAGGGTGAAGGAGCTGGACATAGAGGGTGAAAGATGCTTTGTGCTGGCTACACTCATGCTGTTCACCTCTGCCTGATTGACTGTGGAGACCAGGCACTGGCATGCTTTCTGGGCTCCTGAGGTGCTCAGAGGCCAGCTTTGTAATTGAGCACCCAGTTTGTGCTGCTGTGCATATGGTGCATAAAGGTGGCCAAATCTGCAGATGGGAGAGGGGTCTCCTGGAGAACACCTCTATCAGACTGCACAGCTGAGTGATGTGGCCTTTTCCTCCTAATACACATCCTTCGAGATCTCAGGGGCAATATATGCCTGACTTGGGATCTCTGGTGGGACAGGGCTGTGCACACAGCCAGAAAAGGTCCGTCTTCACACCTTCCTGCCATGCACTGTCATAGAATCATAGAATCATAGAATAGTTAGGGTTGGAAAGGACCTTAAGATCATCTAGTTCCAACCCCTCTGCCATGAGCAGGGACACCACACACCGTCCCATGGATCCTGCTGCCTGTCTCAGAAGCACTGAACAGTGCTCTTTTGCATAGGCATTTCTGAATATATTTAACATGAAACAATTTGAATTTCTATTGTTGCATTACTTATTACCTGTACTTTGGTTCTAAATCAAAATCTCCTTAAGGAGATTTAAGTACACAGTGACAACATCAACAACATTTATCAACAACATTTGTAACCTCAACAGAAAGATGTGTGTTCATTTGACAAGGCCTATTTCTCATGTATCTATTGCCACTGTGTTTCTGGCCTCCCCTTCACTTGCAGTTCTTCACTATCTCGGCCCCAACACAGCTATTCTGTCATTTTGCCTGTACTCAGTGCCAGGCAGATAACTCTGTAATTCCTTCAGCTTCCCTTGGTCACCTCCTCTGAAAGTTGGCCCGAATTAAACATTCTTATTGTCCTGTATATTTCTTGACGCTCTAACAAACTGAAAATCACTGTTCAGAAACTGAACTCCTGGGTGAAATACTTGATTGAAAGTGATGTGAGCTTGCCACTTTATTTAGGTCTATTTTTCATACGCTTTTATATCATTGCATTTCAGCAGCACCCCAGTCAGCAGAGCACAGAAATAAGAATTCTTTTTGCCCAAAATGAAAAAAAAATCCTAACCTATGGTTCATAGTTCTTTCCCTTTTGCCATCTAACAGTGAATAATTACTACTTTTAAGAGGCCTTTTTCCTCTGATGTAGTTAAGAAAAAAAGACCCTTCCTACTGTCACTCCAATGGCCATACCTCCCCTCCCGCCTTTGTATTCTGTTGCTTCCCGTTCCTGTCATCTACCTTTGCTGGTGTCTGATACACAGTTGTTATCAGCAGTTCCTTCCTTATGCATTATGATATATGAGGTTTTGGTTTGTTTAATATTTTGTTGCTGGGAGAATGGTGGAGGGGGATTGTTTGTGCAGGTTTCTACAAAAGCTGATTTAATTTCCTCTCTAAGCCAGCTTGTGCTTTTGTTTTGTTTTGCTTTTGTTTTTAACTCCACTTGACCTCTTCTGTGCAATGTGAGAATGTGCCCATTGGGGCACTTGGTAAATTGTGCTTAAATAGTTCCCAATTATCACTCACATTTTTTCTGTTTAAATTCTTTCTCTGAAATAATTTGGTTCATGACTGTTTCCAGCTTTGTGTAATTTGACTTCATGAAGGCACTAAGTGTGTAGAATTGCTGGTTTGGATTTCATGCTGGTTGCATGCAATTAATGCAAACCAGCCTCTCTGATTCCTTCCTTTGTAACTGTTAAGACAAGTCTAATATTAGTGCTACCCCCAGTTGGGTGCTGTATTTCTTACATATTTATATAAGAGTTTCTCTAGGTCGTGTAACATGTCCATCCATGTAAGACTGGTGCCCAGACTAGCCCTTCCCATTGTATTTTCCTACTTTCCTATGTGTCCTTGAAGATTCCCCTCTTCCTTCTCAAGCTGAAGGTGTTTCTTGATGTTCTCTACCATGATCAAGTGACTAAGAAATACCCTTGCATCTGCCTTTTTTCTTTACCAGTAAGGAGCCCTCAGAGAAGAGTGGAAGATCTGTGATAAAAGCCAAGTTAATGTTTCTCTTTGCCTTATTGCTGCAGGAGAGCAGGGCCTGCCATGGACTCACCATAGTGATTATTGTCATTACTCTTTAATCCGACAGCCTGACTTGATCCTGGGACTGAACCTTCTCCCCAGCCCTCCTTTTCAGCACCTATCACAAAGAGGAACTACAGAAAGTATGGTCTGGAAGGATGCATGAGGCAGGAAAGGGGTCAGTATGGGAGCCTGTTCCCATGGTGGATGGTGGAGACAATTGTAGATGTTGTGAGGACCCACGTTATGTTCACTCTTTCACTTGAAGAAGTCTGTGACTCCTCTGTATAAGTGCCTCTCTCCGGGAACATGAACTAGCCCTCGTGGTATGGGCAGACCACTCCAGGATGTCCCCTGTGTTCCTGCTGGTGCTCATTCCCACTTCAGGCAATGCTACAGGATTCCAGCACTGAGAGGAAGCAATAGTCATTCCTCAGCTTAGTAGCTGTGGTTATGTGGGTTACAGAAACAGTGAATATTTCAGCAAAATAAATTGACATGTTTTTAAAGATGAGACCCTATTCTAGAGCTCCATGTGGTCGCCTCTGAGTTAGAAGAGAATTTAAAGCTCATCTTGGACTTACGTCCCTGGATGTTGCTGAAGTCTGAGACAGCATAACATTTATCCAGCCATAAAGTATTTGCCAGGTGATTCCATTGTTTCTTGTGTGCTTTTAAGCTTCTCTCCTCAGCCATATTTCATTGCCAAGCATCCAGGATTTTAATTTAATGGTCCTAATTTGGTCCATAAAAATCTGCATGTTTCATGGGAGAAAAAGTCTATGCTAAAAGGGCCACTAATGAAAGATGATAACAGCCTTGCACAATGAAAGGAGGTATGGTACAGGGCAGACAAAAAGCCCTTTTACAGTCTTATAAGGTTGTTCCCTTCTATTTTGCTTAAGGCTCTATTCATTTTAAACTGAATGGTGTCTCTAATTCCACACTCCCTAATTTTTCCTCCTCCAGGAAGGCATTGATCAGTATCATTGCCTGGGTCACCACATCGCATCTCAAGCACTGCTACTATTTACTCCTTCCCAAGAATGCTAACTTTGGTTTATTTACCCATCATTACTAATCCCTGAGGTTTGGCTATTTTTTCCATACCATATGATGAAAGTAATTTTCAGTCTGCTTTGAGTAAGAAGTCCACAATGTCTTCAGCACAGCTGCTGAAGCAATCTATCCTACGTTTGCAAAGCTGAATTTGTATGGTTTAAATATCATTACACAGCAAGGGTAGTTGTTGTAATAGTTGCAAGTTGATTTGCCTCAGGGTTTGTTTTTGGGTTTGAGTTTTTGAACGTAAGTGCCTATGACAAGTAAAAATACATAAAAAATCATTTGAACACATGCTAGAGAAACCTTCAGTGCTTGCTAAACACTACTGTCATCAGCAGTAGCTTCCTAGAGAGTGGGTTAAATAAGCAACAGATAATACGAACCATGATAAAGGGAACTATGAAGAAACCCATCTGTGTGGTTTAAGGAACACTGCAGATGTGGCTGTCTCAGAAAAACCCTTTGGTTCCCAGCCACCAAACGTCCATGTGTCCTGATAAGGCTGGCGCAGATAGGCAAAATCTCATATGAGCTGTGATGTCCTCTTGCCCAGTTTACTCTGGTTTCAGACTGGGTTGAGCTGAACCATGACTGTAAATTCTGCTTTCAAGCACATTTCCCTGTGTAATTAAGATGGTTTAACCACAGCAGCTGCAGGGGCTGAACCTTAGCTTTTGAGCCCCTGACTGTCCACCAAGCCACCCTGGCAGTGGCAGGAGCTGCTGAACTCTTCTGCCTGGCCCAGAGAGCCCGGCCGCCACTGCTATTTCTGGAGAAGGCATGGAGGGAAGCATCCTTCGTCATGCCTAAGGTCCTCTCCTGTTCTTTGGGCTGCTACAGGCCCAGGGTGAGACATAAGGTTTGGACAAAAAAAGGCAAGACAACAGGGGCAGCCTGGGGGTAACCTGCCCTGGAACTGCTGCCCGTGGCTTGGTGGGCCAAGCCTGAGTGTTGACAACTTCCTGAGGTGGTCATTCAGCTGCAGCATCTCTTCTGGATACATGGATTGAAGGGTATTTATGCAATTTAATACGCAGGAGGAGGTAAGTGTAAACAGGACCTGAGCACTACATGCCGTGGGGTGTTTGGAAGATTTGCTTGGCAGTTTTGGATGGGTGATGTGCCTCAGTCTGCCTTAATCAGGAGAATGGGTTGAAACCTTTCTACCAGAAGACTTTTTTCCATGTTTCCAAATTTCAAAATCAAAGCTGTTCCCCAAGCACATGACTGTTTTAAAGAAGTTTTTGCAGAAATATAAATTAAGCCATTTAAATAAAGCTTGAAATGTATTGGCTTGACCTTCTTGGCAGGGAACTTTCAGTTTAAAAAACCCTGCTTTAACATTGATACCACATTTTTAAATGTGGTATGCAAATGAAGCAAGGTGATTTCACTGGAAAGTGGTACCTCATGGTTCCAGAATGACTTTTTAAAATGTTTTTTTTTTTTTTATGTAAATCTTGGCTAATTTTGTTAATAATATGGAAAGAAAACTGATTTCCAGATATGAAAACATTCTTGGACTAGGCACTTCTTGACTTCACATTACATTACAGTTTTCACCAATTCTCTTCAGTTATTTTGATATCAGACTTCTGTTCATATTTACCATAGCTTGCTTTCATAAGAGAAATGGCAAGACAGTAGTGTGGTTTTTTGATTCCATCCTCCTTGGGATTCTTTCCATTTTCACTAGAAATAAAATTCAGCTGGATCTTACTGCAATTTCTCAGCAATTAATTGTTTTAGGCTTTTATTTTTTTGTACATTAGGCCAAAACCCTCCTCCCCAAACCTCAAAATATTCAAACATAACGGGGGTTTTTTTGAAGCAGCAGTTGATTTGAGGCCAATATGAAAACTCGTGGATGGGAAAAAATAGTAAGTTTAGCATGGGAAAAAGAGCCTTTCACTTTTAGGTCACTGGTTCAGATCCTGCAAAGAACAGACTGCCCTCAGCTCCTAGTCAGTTAAATGAAGACTGATGATGCCTCACTTAAGGGTGCGTGGCCCATACAGCATGTCATAGCCTGCCATACATAACGTATGATACTATGTTCTGGTCTGGTCCCTGGTCATAGATGTCACAGTGTGCAATTTCACCTCACTGGACTGTAGGTATGAGGGCTGCTGTAGGCTGATGAAGACGACCATATTGTACCCCATCTTCAGCCTCCTGCTCTTCCACAGGCCTTATGTGTGACCCTCAGCACACTCTCTGAGGTTAAAGCAAGCTGTGGCAAAGCGAAGCGCCTTGTCCAAGACTGACAGGGAAAACCCAGATGCGTGTTCAGGCTTCCTTACCAGTGGAAGGAGAGAAAAAGTGACATAAGGAGCTCAGTCCAAACAAAGCACAAAGTGGGGATCAGCCATGAGCCAGCCCTTGATGAGCAAAGCATCATTCTGGGTCTGACACTAGATGAGGTTTGTCTCCTGACCTGAGACTTGCAACGTTGGTCTTTCTGTCCATTCAGACCTAGTGTGCTGATGGTGAATAGGGATAACCTCAGGAAGTTGCCTAAGTTATTTGGCTGATGTCAAGGTGACTGGTTTTTAGTTTGCATCACTTCAGGTTGAGGAAGGTCTCCAGCCTCAGCTTCCATGTCCTGGACACATGCCTTATCCTGTAGGCAGAGGAGGTGGGTTGTGGTTGCACCCCATGCTCCAGCTGCTTCTTCAGAAATAGTGGCTTTAGCTGCATTTTGTGAAAGGCCTAATCCTGCTACTGTGTATGAGAGCCCAGATGTCCCTGCTAAACGGGCTCAGAAAGAGCTGTTCCATCCAGGTGTTGTGATTTTTGGCTCCCAGATGGGTTTACACAGGAGCTTTGTGAGTTGGTGTTGAGCAAGCAGAACTCTGAGGTGCCAAGTGGCAGATCCTGGGCAGCTCTCTCACCAAACAGGAAAGCTGCTGACTCAGGATGTTACTCAAATTGGGATTTTGGATTTAGGGACAGAAGTGTCTCTGCTTAGATGGGAGACTTCTATGAGGAGTCTCAAAGTTTGCATCTGCTTTTCAGTTGTCCTGTGGAGTGGGGATGGGTATTTCCCTAACTTACAGGCATGCTGTGCCAGAGGGAGTAGAGAGATACAGGGACACAGGGCAATATGCTGTCCCCTATATGAGAATCTTCTTCGTATTCTTGCTCAAACCACGACATAGGGGCAGGAGGTTTATCTGAAGATCCTGTCCACACTGATGTGGACAAGCAAGTCCCACAGAGGGACTTCAAAAAGAATTCCTTGTAAGCAGACCACTTCTTAATCTGACTCCCTTTCTCAGCAGCTGAACCTCCAGATGTGCTGTGACTGGATGATGCCACGGCTATTTCATGGGCATATGACTTTCTAATGCACTAACAATACAGCTTCAGATATGCCCATTAAATGCACCGGGACATGAGAAGTTTGCTTTAGAAAGTGGGTAGCGATAACAGGCTTAGTGGAAAGATTAAAACAGCAGTGGGATCATTGTCAAGAACAATACCTTTTACTTGACTTTGGTCATTTGTAAATAAAGGAATGGAAACTTACACTTTCTTTTGGAAAACAGAGTGAATATTTGCATCCAAAACCTTCCCTGAAACAAGGAGATAAAGCCACAGAGCGAAAAACTAGTTTGTAAGTCTCCTTATCCCAAAAAGTCATGATGGGCATAGTCAGAGATGAAAGGAGTTACTGGTCAGGAGGTTGGGAAAAGTAAATAAGAAGAAGAATGCAAAGGGATAGAGATAAACTAAATATGCACCTCTTAATGCCCTAACGAATGGCAGACATAGCTTATGTAGCTCTGTGAGTCATAAGACATCTGAGGAAATATCATCTCAGCAAGCAGTGCTGTGCAGTTGAGAAACATGCGTTTAGGGGAAACCCAAATAAAGCTGGATTTCTTTGTTTGTGGGTTTCTTCTCTTTTCTTTCTCTGTTTGTTTGGGGTTTTTTTTTTAGTTTTTCACAGGCTTTTGAATTCCTGAAGGAGATTCCAGGATGAAATAAGATGAGATGAGGTCTAGTCTTCTTGCCATACTTCCTCCAAGCAGGATCTGAAGTATCATGAGAAAAACAGACTTTGGGTTATTTCAGACCCATAAGCTCCCAGATTCCAAAAACACTCTGTGAAAAACATGAAAAGAACATATGTATAAATGCTAGTTCACATGTATACCTTTGTCAGGAAGATCAGAGCTATCTATCTCCTCCTGGAGAGCTGCAAAGCTGCAGAAGGACGCAGAGCTGTTGCCTCCCTGGAAGCTGAGCATCCTTGCCTCCAGCTCCCTGCAGAGGTGTGCCAGCCCAGCGTGCAGGAGCTGGAGGGCATGAGGGATGTGCTCCAGTGCTGTGCCACATATGTTAACACAGCTCTACGTCTGCGTGTGCAGCTTCCCACCGGCTGGCTCTGCGTACATGAAGTGGGGCTTGTGCATGTCTCCGGGCATTGTTAGGTCCACGTGTGTTTGCACTGGAAGCAAAAGAAGAGATTACTTTTTTCCCAGAAGGACTTAGGGTTGTTTCACTAGATGTCACATTCATTTCCCAGTTACAGAGGCTGAGCAGCATTCGAACAGCACATCATGGTGGAGGTGCCATGGGCAATGACAAGCCTTAGCACCAGCAGCATTAGCATCAGCACAGTGTTTGTGTAAACCGAGTATATCTACATGATCTTTCTTGTATAAAAACCCAAATCTCCATGGCTTTTCCACCTCATGAAGCCATGTGCTGCTGATACATTTTTTCCCAGAGTACAGCTTTGCCCAGTTTTACTTTATTTTTTTTTTTTTTTTCCCAATAAAAGGTCAGGGATAAAGAAGAATAAGACGAGTTTCTGTCACAACCAAACAAAAATGAGTTGGTTTACTGGCTCAAGTCCATTCTTGAAGTAACTTTGTCTCTTTCCTTCACTAATGTTGCACAAGAGATAAATTTGTCTCCACAGGCTTGGCCTGGGAGAACTGCTGCTGTTTCCATGTGACAAACAGCTTTTTAGGGTGTGCAAAGTCTTCCTCTCTGCAATCTCTTTTCCAGAGTTTTTAATCTTACTTCTCTCCTGCTGCCTCCCTCTTCTGTGCTTGCCTAAGTGAAAGACGCCTTTTGCAGTGCTGGGATGCAGGCATAGGGTCAAGAGAACAGAACATGTAATCAGCACTCCTCGCCTTGGTTTTTGGCCCTGACACTGATTTGCTGTGCAGTTTAGAGCAACTGACCCAACCTTTCTGTATCCAGATGGTAAACGTGCCATTTGCTTCCCAAGCAGCCATAAATACTGTCCAAAGAGCCTTTACCAAGTCCAAATCAGAAAGTGCTCAAGGTGATTTTTACATAAAATGTCTTCTGAGCCTTTAAATGCACTTACAAGGGTCCACCTCAGGGATGGTTAAGAACCTCCAAAGAGGCCCACTCACCTCTTCTGACATCTTGAAATCCTCCTTTCTTGCCTCCTTGTACTTTGCACAGTCTAAGCCTGTTGCTACCTGGCATTTTTGCAACATACACGACAGTAAGGAGTGAATACGAATGCCTTTCCAAAGGCGCCATGGAAGCCTGGAAGTGTGCTAGTAGTAAAGAATATGTCACTTACAATATGCCTACACTGCTCCATAAGGTTATGGCTACCTTGCTTGTGGTATCTGAGTAAGCTTGTTTAGGGACAACTTGGGTTTCTCTGCCTTGTGGTATCCACTGACACCAGAAATGAAAAGACTGGCCTTTAAGGTCCGCTGGGTTTCTGAGCACGGCTCTGTGCAGTGCTGTGCAGTCCTCAGCAAGGTCATTTATAGATAGTTAGGGCATTTCTGCACAGCACTTCACTGTGTCCTGTAGATAAACCCTCTGTGTATGTGTGTACGTGTGTGTACATGTGTATTGCAGCAGATTAAACAAGTATCTGCTATTCAAAGATCAATGTGTATTTAGAGTTTGGATGGATCTAAAAACATAAACCAAGAATTCAAGAATGCCCAAAACATATAAGAAAACTGTATTTGGGCAAGACTCGAAGTAGTCATTTGTGGCTAGAGATCTCTGGTTTGCACTGCTCCACCTCCTCTATGTAAGGAGGAGAACCAGGCCTTAAAATACAGACCCACAAGACTCAGAGACTTCGAAAAAGCAGCTTGGGCCTGTAACTAGTTAAAGAATGAGGCAAACAAGAAGGGGGCCAAATAACTATTTTATTAGATGTAGGAGAACCATCGATTGTGAAATTTACTGGTAGCCAAGTTTTCCTCTCTGCTCTACCACTTATAATTATGCCTTAATTGTAGCTACTGGCTGTGGCACAAAGCTCATGCATATAAACAAGGCTCAGGATGTGCTGTAAAAAATACACTGTATGGGAGGCATTAGCAAGAAGACAATCAGGAGTGGGAATTGCGTTCCCACATGGAAAGCTGCGGGTGGTGTAAAGAGCTCTGTATCCATATGGTTAGTTATGTGTAATATCTTTGTAATGACATTAATACCCCACCATTGCTTTTTCTGGCACATTTCTAGCCGTGAGTCTCTTGGACTGATAGTTACCAAATCGTGGTTTGCAGACCACTGGTGGTCCACGAGCTTATGGTAAGTGGTCCACAGCTGGGCTGCAGAACCAAACTGAAGGGCTTTCAGTCATGTTTTCAATTAAAGGTTTGATGATAGAGGGTACATGGTGGTCCACAAGAGGGTCTTAGCATTAATGGTGGTCCCATTACCCTAAATGGTTGGAAATGCTGGCTTAAACAATCATGCAGATCAACAGTCTATTTGTGTGATGTCGTTTGAAGTTAAATGTCACAGCATGTCCTCTCCTTTCATGTGTTAGGAACTGCGTTGTCTGTTCAGCTTGTCAGTTTTAAAAATAAAAATATCATGGAGTAGTGACAAATAATTCCTAGTGGTCTGGTCTTCCCAGTTTATGATTTACTTAGCTCATAATTTCATATGTATTACTGTAGTTATGAATCAGAAGTATTTGCCCCAAACCCTGCAGTATTCTGGGAGGAAAACAAGAGGGATGTTTTTCATGTTACATTCACTAAAGTGGGAGTTGGGCAGATCCAGGAGCTAGAGCTGAGTATCAGAGAGGCTCTGGAGAAACAGTCACTGCAGTCTGTTCCTGGAGGTTAAGCTGAGGCAATTAAATAAGGAGATGAACCTTATTTTCTTTGGGACGTTCTGTTGGTCTTTTTATTGCTTCTTTAGGTTAAAACCTGGGAAATTCTCTAAAAGGGAAAGTACCTCAGTTTCAGATGGATACTTAAGGTTAGGCAAAGGAAAGAATCTGTTCATAAGGTTTGCTTGATCTTTGTAAGCCGCTAGAGGCTTACAGCTCTTAAAGAATGCTGTCTACAGATTTGCCAGCTAGCAAATAGGAGTGGCATAAGGCTATACCTCCATCAAATGCTGGTTCCCCTCCCGTACCTTGGTGGTTACAACTGTTGTTCATCATTCAAAACCATGACTCCCCTCAAACAGCAGCCTCTTAGTCACCAGCTATAGACTTTTCTGGACTGAGCAACCTGCATTGCTCTTGTGGAAACTGCAGGGAAGAATAGGTTGCACTGGAGGAGAGGAAGAGCACAAACATGACCTTTTAGTTCAGGGCACAGGGCATTTAGCCGGGAAGGAAGTGGCCTGGTTTCTCCTCTCTGCTCCCAGAGCTGTTTTCATATCTTATCCAATGTCTGCTAACATTACAGAAAGACTCCTGGGAGCAGGGACAGGACCTACAGTTCCTTCTGCCCACAGACTTCTGACCTCCTCTTGCCTTCTATGTCTTGCTGAACCATGTGGTACTTACCCCCGCTGAACACGGGTCAGGGTGAGTTGCCACCAGGTCTGTGCATGCTGCTTCCCAGACAAATGTTTTCATTGCTAAGATACAATAGATGGGAGAGCAGCAGCCCTGCTGCTGACACCTGAAGGAAAGCAGAATTGCAATTGTGCGTGTATAGGTGGCTGATACTGCCAGCTGGTGGTCCCAGAGCAAAGCTGGTACCTCAGCCTGAACCTCTGAACTGGCTTAGGGGGCAAAAAGGACATTTTTTTGTCATCCTAGTTAAATTTAGGGATCAATGAATTGCCCAGCTGCTTCCTCTGGTGAAACTGTGCATAGCCAGGACTGTCCAATGCCTAGGTCTGTAATCAAACCTTATACTCAAGCCCTTTGCCACTGCAGTAAAACAGATGGTTCAAATGAATTTTACAAGCACTGTCCTAGAAATAAGTTTGGTTTTGTGCTTTTTCTCTTCTTACTGGAATATGCTACTGACTTTCTCCATTAGGAGTCCTTTTTAATTTTCCAGCATAAACTTCTTCATTGCTGCTCTTTGTCAATGTATTCTTGGATGAGCTGTTCTAGTTTACTTTATTAGCTCTTCCCCTTCTCTGGTTTTGGTCTACTTTTCTGTGTTTATAGAGAGTAATAACAGTTTTTCTCCATGAGTGTTTGCTTCAGGCTAACCCAGACTTTTCTAATAGTGTCTTATAAGGCAGGCATTCCCCTCCCCTGGCTCCTTCATAGCTCCTGTAGCTGAAATTCACCTTCAGTTAAACTAGGCATTTAAGAAAAAATGCATATTGAATACTGTTCCTACCAAAAAATCCTTTACCTGTTCTGGGTAAATCCTGGAATATCAGTTATATTCTGTTCTTACAGAAATATCTCTCTTTGTATATGCCATGACATATCCCTGGCTGCCTCACTGCTGCAGCTAGGACACGTCAGTCATTCTCCTTTTCTAATGTTCCCAAATCACAGTCTCATATTTTCTGTCAAATACTCTTCTTAATTCCTGAAATGCACAGCTTTGCATTATATACCATCAAGTTTCACATTGTTTTTGCTCCTCCAGCCCCTAGGTTCATCCAAATCTCCCTTGGTAGTGCTTTGCTCTTCCTATAGGCGGATCAGGATCCACCAGCCAGGCTCACTGCCATGGTCCCTATGCTGGTGTAAGCCAGGGCCAGATGCACTGAGCATCTGCACCTTACTGTCATTGTTAGTGACAGTCCTAACACTACTAGCATTTGGGGACGGTAAAGCAGGGCCGTATGAAACCACTTTATACAGACTCCCATGCAGAATAATATCCTGCTTTAATCTGGCCCAAACCAGAATGTTCTTTCATTAGCCCAAAAGATGAAGGGTTGGCCAAAGCACAGCGGTTTGCGTCCTGAATCTGTATGGCTTTGCAACTTTCAGAGTTTCAGTTGTTGCTGGTTAGGCACAAGAGCTATCTCAGTTACAAGTGCTCCAGCTGTTTGAGTGGAATTTAATCCCACATCTGATCCATTATTATTATAATTTGTCATGACCTGTATCACATCAGAGCTGTAAGTACAAGCACCATCATGCTAGGCACAGGTAATTTGGTTTGTTTCAAAGTGGTGATAAAAATACTTGAAAAATACCTGCCACAGGTTTATGCTGATTTTTCTCTCTCTTATTCTGAAAGCATTTTTTTTGTCTTACAATTTTTGTTTCAGATAAGCACCTGTGGCCATCTGATGCTGTTTCTTCACTCTGAAACAGAATTCAGAACTGAAACAGTAAAACCCAGAGACAAAACAGTTCATAGTTTAGAAGTGTCTACAATGTGGTCATGTTTGGGGCAATTTTCTTCTGGTGGCAACTTCCTTGCACTCTGTGAGATGCTATGGAACTTTATTTTGGCTAAATCTTACAAATATAACTTAAGAGAACACAGAATTTGTGGTGTCCACTGACCTTTCCCATACTTGGTTTGTAAGTCAAGAAGAACATCTCCACTACAACCATTCTGTCTCCTGTCTGGCTCATTTCACCTTATTTCAGAGATAGCATAGATTGTTTGGCTCATACAGGTTACTTCCCTGTCTGTTTGCAAGGGAAAACCGGTTCCCACTGTGCTGGTCCCTGCCATCTTGGCTTACCATCATGAGGCCTCCTCAGTACATACTCAGTACATCCAGTTTGTTCAGAGTAGGGCTCTTGGGTTTCACAGTAGTTGCTTTGATCACAGATCCCAGGTAAGACATGAGTTCCTGGTTACTTTCTGCTGTGGGGTTTGTCACATCAAGATTCAACTCTTATAGCAAATAAGAGGTGAGACTGATGAGGGGACCTGTTTGAATCATACCTCACACAGGCAGCTTTATCTGTGGCTTTCCTAGATTGGGAGAGCTTGACTTTGTAGTGATGTTGATTGTTCTCTTTTTAAATGGACTTAATTTTTAATGCAGTCACTTCCTTCTGTGGCAGTCATTTTTGCAGGCTGATTGCCTGATGTCCTGTGCATTGGAGAGACTCTGTTGGCTTTCCTCCATGTGATTTAAAGTAATGTTCAATTGGGATAAGTCCCAGTGTTGAGCTAGGATCTAGCTCACTATTGTCCCATGTTCCTACATGCCATCTGCCTACCTCTTGCCCTTTGCTGCAGCCTTCTCTTCCCACAGGCTTCCTGCAAATTCCTCTCTGTGTGGTTATGTATACCTCCATCAGAATTTGGGCTGGATGTGGGATATTCATTTTGTGGTAATATGGGAAATGACTGTGCCTAATTGGATGAGACTTTGCCAAGTGACATTATAGATCTGAACCAAGGTCTGAGAATTTCTTCCAAGATTTCTTTTCTATGAGGTTGAGTTTACCCCAGGCTGTGAGACACCATCTGTAAACTGCATGGGTCACAGGGGGCATAAAATGCACATTGTCTGGGTTTGGGTCTGTTGCGGTCAGTGTCACATATCTGCAGCAGTGAAGATATCTTTTCAGTGGTGACATATTACAAAGGTTATGCAGTTGTTCCTCATCATAACTGCCACATGATATGATCTGGTTCTCTGTGGCTCAGCAGGCTGCTCCTACAGCTGCACCTTGAGCAACTCATGGTCACTAATAGGCAGAAAACACAGTCAAGCAGCTCAGCAGGGTACTGAGGGAACAGAGCCCCTCATCCAACTCTGTGCTATGCTACACAGCCTTGGGCTCTTGGACCACATGCCACTGTGCGGTCTCCCCTCACCACATTTCTCAGCACGCAGGCACACCAACCTCCTGCAATTAAGAGGTGCCACATCTTCCAGCAATCACTTAATCCACCATCCATAGAACAAGGCTGGTCTGAAAGCCATCCTTCCTTACCAGAGATCCAGGGAACTCAAAACTATGTGATCATGAACATCTAGAAACTAGCATTTATGGCAGTGGTTACCCCCCTTGACCTGGTGGGTGTGAGAGCAGCCCTGCCATTGGCTTTGCAGCATCATCCTGCACTGCAGCACCATTGCAATTGACTTTCTATGCTCACTGGAAACTGAGGCAAACAAAGGCTGAGTAAGTAGACCAGTGCTACACAACAAGCCTGTGGCAGAGCTGGGAACCGAACGCAGACTTTCTGACTCCCAGTCCTGGGCTTTAGCTACCCACTGAGCTCTGACGTGGGACGAAGTGAATCTCACAAGAGACATCCGATAACCACAGTTTAATTTGGTTTCTCTATGCTCTGTACCCTGGGGAGATAGCAGACCTCTGGCCACGAAAGGCAAGTTATTGAGAGATTTACTGTTAATTCCTCCTTATGAGGTCCATCTTGTTATGTTTGGAGTTGCCATAGGTTTCTGTTTGTTTTGTCTGTTATTTTGAGTGTGGGGCTTGTGTATTTTATTAAGCCCTTGGCTAGTATCTTGCACATGTTTAAGATTTTATAAGGGTTTCTTTTGAGGTTATTCATTATAGCTTTCAAAGGTGGCCTATTCTGCAGGCTTGCTATTGAATGCCAATCTTTGATAGACTCATGTCTCACACAGGGGAGAAGACCATTTCTCACACGCTCATAATTAGTGTTCCCAAAGGGTTCCCCAGCTGCTTTTCATAGCTCTACACTCACAGTGACTTCAAACATTGAATGCTCCACAGCTTGTTGAAGTACAGTCATCAGAGAGAGACACAGAGAGAGAAACCTCCTTTTATTTTTATCAATTAAAAAAGAAGTCTTCCAAGAGATACCTTGCTGGTACCTTGTATTTTTGGATCTGCCACTGATCTCCTGGAGACCACAGGGGAGGGAGCTGACCGTCTCTGCCCTGACTGCTGGTACAGTGGGCAGTGGAAGGTTTTTGGTGACTTTAGAAATCACTTTAAAACTTTTCATGTTCTTATGTTTTAGTAGCTGTGTCCTTGAAAATTTTGTTTCAGGCACACAGAAAATGAGTTAGCTTGGGGAACAGATTTGGAGTCTATAGAATATTCTATTAGAAAGAGAAAACTTTTTTGTGTAAGTATGTATTTTTTAATTCAATCTCTATTATAACACATCCGAAATTCAGAAAAATGTTTTCTTTAACCTACTTCATATTAAACATGCTGCATGCATTTGCTGGTTGATTTAAATCATGGAGAAACTATTTTTGCTATTTCATTCCATATATAGAAGCAAGAGCATCTTCTCCATTATCATATTTCCGTCCTCTGAGAAATGTTGAATTTTATTCTAATTGCAATTAATACCACTAAAAATATTAAACTTTACTTTAAAAGATATGAATTGATAACAGCCATTTTCTCTAAGGTTGAAGACAGATTTGCCATGTTCTTTTTGTAGATGTCCCTGTGTTTTTCATAAAAGAAATGAGTTCTAAGAATGAGTTTCTAATAATTTTTCGGCTGCCTCCCCCTCGTGGTAAATCTGAAAAACCTCTTTTGATGGACATCTGGAAGAGGTTTCTGTGGAGCCAAAATCTGGGTGCAGTTCAGCATTTGTGTTTCAACAGATTCTTTTTACTCTTGTTTTTTAATTTTTGTTTTTTGGAGGGGGGCTTTAAGATGCAGACAAATGTGAATTAAGGCAAGAACATATCAGCTCTTTCTGGGAACAAAAAGCCAAAGTCAGCTTAAATAAAAGAGCACAAGATACCTCAAAGAACTTGGTGTGACAGCTGCAAGTGGCTTGAGGCTTTTTCTGTCTCTCAAAACTATGCTCTTGCCCTTCCCTCTCCCCTCCACTTCAGGTAGGCCTGAAGGTTGCAGCAGAAGCTTCTCTCCCTTCCTGCCCTGCCCCCTTCCCTTTCCTTCCCTTT
>NW_009942280.1:0-11303 GCF_000696875.1 Nestor notabilis | reverse complement strand
TTCCCTTCCTTTCCCTTCCCTTCCCTTCCCTTCCCTTCCGGGCCTGTTGTCCTTCTAGCCTGTAAAGTTCTCATGTGACTCCTGAGACCCCCCAGTTCTCTAAAAAGAAGTGTTATTGCTTCATTTCCTCTGCCACACTATCCTCTGAAGTGCAGGATGGACTTGAAAGGGTAAAGGAGCACAGCCTTTACTGTGGTTAAGTCTGTAGATGGTGACTTAAGAGAAATGGGCTCATTTCCTGGTTTTACCACTAATTGTGTGTGGTGGGGAAGAAGCTGCTTGTATATGCTAAGTTTTTAGTGCCTTGTGTCCAGAGAAAAGGGCTTCTCCTTCCCTTCATCCTTTGTGTCCTTCCCACTGAACTGGAAAGTGTCTGGAATGAGAAACTTTATTTTGCATTGTATATGCACACCAAGCAAACAAGGGTCTGCCATAATGGTAATAATAATTTGGATACATTTAAAAAACAGGCAGCTATCTGCTGTTAATGTCCCTAAACCCGGTCCCAGTTGTCACAAGTAACATTCGTTGGCATTATCCTTTCAAGTGCTTTCCTACTTGCAGTAGTGGGCCCAAAGACAAAACGGCTGTAGCCACAAGGTGTCGCCCTTCTCCATGGTTTGGAGGAGATCTCGCCCATCCCACTGAACCCATCATTTATTGTAAATTTGTAGTGAAATGCTGCTTGTAATTCTGGTCCCCAGTGATGGGCTCTTTCACCTTCCCTCTGAGCAATGCAGTGGTGGCAAAAGCAGCTCTTAGGATGGCCCTTAGTATGGTCCTGGTATGAGAATGACAGGGGTCAATGTGCAATCGGAAACTCATATCCCAGAGAGTAAGAACATTAGCTTAAGAGTGCTAAAGGTATACACTTTCGAAATGTTATAAGACCAATTCTTTTCTCCAAAGAGATGCACTTTGTTTGTGAAGCAGAGAGCCTAACATGTTACAGGCTGAAAATACAGCCTTCCAAAGTGATGAAGGTAGTACAACTTTTGGGAGAATTCAGAAAATGATTGTAGATATTTACCAGGGCAGTTCAGAGGATTTAATTCTGCCTCAGTCTGTGCATGGTTTTCTGGGACTTGCTTCTTTTTTCTAGCAAAAAATAACCCATGCTAGCAATCCTGATGGGGGCTTAATGTGCTTATTTTTCTGTCCTGGTTTTCAGAGCACAATCCTGGTTTATGTGCAGGCTCAAGTCTGTGTTTGGCCTAATGGATAAATTCTTTCTTTCTGAATTCCCCTGAGTCAGGCAACGTGAGGTGCTAAGCCTGGGTTTCTAATGAGCGAGACCCAGAAGTGCAGAAGAGCAAATCTTCCTGTGGTCCTTAACGCATCTTTTCCTCTTTAGAATATCCTCTTTACATCCTTTGAAATATCCATTATCCTTTACCTCAAGCAAAATCAGACGTTACATGCTTCAAAAAGCTCCGATTAGCTCCAAGGAAATGTTTTTGCAACCACAGTGGACATAAATAACATGTACCCTGAGGGCTGCAAGACTCATGGAGAAAGGGAAAAGGCAGGAGGCAGGGGGTGCGTGGGGTGCGTGGGGTGCATGGGGTAGGCCTCTGGCAATGGGATGTGTATGTTTAATTTACCACTTGAGGGCAGTGTAGCAGTGAATTGTAAGGAACGGGCTTTGAGAACCGGGATAAAAAGTTCATTTTATGGAGGAAAGCATGGAAAAAATACGAAAGAGGGTGGAAAACAGACTCAGCACATGCTGATAGAATGAAGAGGAGAAACAATCTAGGAGATGAGAGATACATGTCTCCCTGTATGAACAGAAATGTAATATTCTGGTGGCAATATTTTGTTCTAACATTGAGGATAACAACAACCAGGTCAACATCAACATGAGGCCTAATTTTAGGTCAGTAGGAAACTTTTCTTCATTATTTTAATGTGACTATTCATATGTCCAGGGCAGATAAATCTATTTCTTGAGATATAAATATTTTTTCCTATTTGCTAATCCACAGATTGTTCAATTAAATGACTTGATTAGCAATGGCTATTCCTTACTGTTTCTCTGAGTGGAGAGGCTTAGTATGAGATTAATTTCATGTTACTCCAGCAAGCTCGCTGACAGGCTGTCTTCTGGGCTCCCTCTGCAGTCCATGGAGAGAACATGAGATTTTAAAGGTGGGCTTAATCATACAGAAACAGGCTGTTAGCTCTAACTTTACCCATTTATAGGAGTAACATTGTTAACTACAGGATTTAAACAAATATAAAACGTGTTTTCTAGATATTTGCAAGTAAATTGTTCCTCTCACAGCTGCATGGTAGGTCTCTTGACTGATACCAGCATAGTATCTCAGACCATTGCACAGGTGTCCATACCTGTGTAATGCATAAACTGGGGGTTGGTATTGGGAAAATCAGAGCATGATATTCCCTCAGGTCACACTAAATTTCGTGCCTGCACTAGAAGCTCGTATGACAAAATTTAACATGGCAGATATAACTAGAATAGCTTTTTGAAACCAGAGTTCATACAGAGAGCTTTGGTATAGAAGAATTATTTTATTATTGTTTCCAAAAAATAATAAGAAAAATAAATTCCAATGTAGTAAGGAGAGAAATACAATGTTATTTCATGAAGATCAGATTTGTCAGTAGATATAAATACTGGGACTAGCAACAGTAACTAAATTTCTTCCTGTCCATCTCCCCACACAGCTATGAATTAATAAAAATAGAATGAAGACAAATTATAGCTTGGACTAGAAAGAAAAGAATTCTATTTTTCCCAAAGTTTTTATTGTACTACTCCTGGAATTATACTGGAAAACAGAAAGGGCAAAGCTATGATCTTACTGAAATTAGCTGTAAAATTTTACTCATTGTGTGGTTTTCACTCTAGTGTCAGGCATCAGACAGCTGGTCTTCTTACATAGATAGGGAAGGCAAAAAAAAAAGGCATATTTGCAATATGTACTTGCTGCATGACAGAAATTTAAAGTAAATTAAACACAAGAGCATGCTGCTTAATGAAGTCCTGGAAAGGAAACAGTCCTGGAAGCTGAAAGTAGCTACAAACATCTCAACTAGGCATATGTGCTGTAAGTGGTGACACTAGTGAGCATCGGCATCAGTCACCGAAGGGGTACCTAGCCCACCAATTGCTACAATCAAAAGCGGTTAAATTAAACAAACAAATAAATAAATGAGGTTTCTAACCAGCTTATAACCATATTAGCAAAGAAAAGGTAAATTTGTTCAGAGAGTGTGGGATGAACAAATCAACCAGCATATTTTGTGCTTGTTCCATCAACATATCACGGCACTGTATAGACCTGTACACTGAATGTCGAGTGATGTTCCCTGAAATGCTCAGATGGGTATCCTTGGAGATATAAAAAATGAATTGCTGACATTTGAATAATTTAATTTTTCTCAATCTGAATAATTTAACTTTTCTTGTTTGGGAACATCACAGCCCTAAACCAGAAATCTTCAGTATTTTATCACTGGGGTTTATTTATACAAATGTCACAGGCTTGGCACACTACTCCTGGGTTTTAATTAAATTGATGTCATGGCCTTTTGCAGGAACCTACTGAAACTGGCCCAAAGGCTAAGATAGTAACCATCATATTATAGAATCATAGAATAGTTACAGTTGGAATGGACCTTAAGATCATCTAGTTCCACCCCCCCTGCCATGAGCAGGGACACCACACACTAAACTATGTCATCCAAGGCTCTGTCCAACCTGGCCTTGAACACCTCCAGGGTTGGAGCATTCACAACTTCCTTGGGCAACCCATTCCAGTGCCTCACCACCCTCACTGTGAAGAACTTCTTCCTTATATCTAACCTAAACTTCCCCTGTTTAAGTTTAAAGCCATTACCCCTTGTCCTACCACTACAGTCCCTAACAAAGAGTCCCTCCCCAGCATCCTTGTAGGCCCCCTTCAGATATTGGAAGGCTGCTCTGAGGTCTCCACGCGGCTTCTCTTCTCCAGGCTGAACAGCCCCAACTTTCTCAGCCTGTCTTCATACGGGAGGTGCTCCAGTCCTCTTATCATCCTCGTGGACCTCCTCTGGACTTGCTCCAGCAGCTCCATGTCCTTCTTATGTTGAGGACACCAGAACTGGACACAATACTCCAAGTGAGGTCTCACGAGAGCAGAGTAGAGGGGCAGGATCACCTCCTTTGACCTGCTGGTCAAATAAAACAAATCTAAATTAATATAACAAAACTGACACCAGGTGACAAGCTGTATTGAGTGAGTTGAGGTAAAAATAGCCACAGAATTGGTATTAAGTATATAGTCTAAAAGACAATGGAGAACTGGGTTAGATCTTTGGCTCCTTTTGTCCAGAGGATACATTTGTGTTCATTTCTGCTGAAATGCTACAGCATTGTAAAAACACATTGAGATTGCAATAATTCTGGTGTTAATAAAGATAGTGTTATATTAGGAAATCATTGCACAAATCAGCCTGGTTCTCGGGGTGGGCACAGATATAGATGTGAGGAGATTGTAGTTTTACATAATCCTTCTTCCCTCTCTCCTGGATTCTAACCTGCTCCTTAACCACTCCTCAGCCACCTAGAGGAGTCTTGGTCTCATGCTCTTTAGCACTCAGCCTTTTCTAGCTCATCAGGTGCTGGGGTGCAAAATGAGGAATAACATTACAAACTCTTTACATTAGTGAGACATAGACCTGTTGGAGTAGGTCCAGAGAAGGGCCATGAAAATGATCAGAAGGCTGGAACACCTTGTCTGTGAGGAAAGGCTGAGAGAGTTGGGGTTGTTCACCCTGAAGAAGAGAAGGCTCTGGGGAAGACCTTATTGTGGCCTTTCAAGGGGCTTATAAGAAAAATGGGAACAAACTTTCTAGTAGGGCCTATAGCAATAGGACAAGGGGTAGTGTCTTTAAATTAAAAGAGGGGAGATTCAGGCTGAAACTATGAAAGTAATTTTTTATGCAGAGGGTGATGAAACACTGGCACAGGCTGCCCAAAGAGGTGGCACATGCCCCATCCCTGAAAACATTCAAGGACAGGTTGCACGGGGCTCTGAGCAACCTGATCTAGCTGAAGATGTCCCAGCTTAACCACTCCTCAGCCACCTAGAGGAGTCTTGGTCTCATGCTCTTTAGCACTCAGCCTTTTCTAGCTCATCAGGTGCTGGGGTGCAAAATGAGGAATAACATTACAAACTCTTTACATTAGTGAGACATAGACCTGTTGGAGTAGGTCCAGAGAAGGGCCATGAAAATGATCAGAAGGCTGGAACACCTTGTCTGTGAGGAAAGGCTGAGAGAGTTGGGGTTGTTCACCCTGAAGAAGAGAAGGCTCTGGGGAAGACCTTATTGTGGCCTTTCAAGGGGCTTATAAGAAAAATGGGAACAAACTTTCTAGTAGGGCCTATAGCAATAGGACAAGGGGTAGTGTCTTTAAATTAAAAGAGGGGAGATTCAGGCTGAAACTATGAAAGTAATTTTTTATGCAGAGGGTGATGAAACACTGGCACAGGCTGCCCAAAGAGGTGGCACATGCCCCATCCCTGAAAACATTCAAGGACAGGTTGCACGGGGCTCTGAGCAACCTGATCTAGCTGAAGATGTCCCAGCTCATGGCAGGGGTGGTTGAACTAGGTGACCTTTAAAGGCCCCTTCCAACCCAAACTATTCTATGATTCTGTGGTTGGGAATTCACCCGTGGAAGGGCAGGGAGTGTGCATGTACGCATGAATGTCCGCACAACTGTACTTATGACCTGTTTTCACAATCCTGTTACATCCATTGTTTAACATACATGAAATAGCCCCCACTCAGGCTCTATATTCCTTGGGGATATTGCCATACAGTGTCTAGCACAAGCAGAGTCTCAGGCTGCTTTTGGAAGGGTGAAATGCTGCTATACTCAGTTACTCTGTTAGTACTTCAGACCCAAACCCAAACTCTAAATCACACAATTATTCCCCTCCACATCCCAACCCAACTTTATTTACATCATCCTATCTCCCAGGCTAACATACTGTGAAAGAGACTTCCCTTCCAATGGGTGCCTCACAAATTATTCATCCTTTCCTGCACCGAGACACTCCATAACTGTTAGGACAGTGATTAGGATGAGGTACACTAAGAAAATCAGAAGATAGGGTCTTCTATTTTAGAAGTCTGCAGATCCCTTTTCTTCCCACTGCTTTTAGCTGTTAGAAGTTGGTAGTTTCAGAAAAACAACCTTAGGAAAAAATATTTTTAGTCATATAAAGTTTATTTACTTAATAAAGTTATATTACAATATATACAGTTTCTATTTACATATACACCTTTCTAAGAAATAAAGCACCATATGATACAGTTAGCATCTTAGAGGAATTTACAGCAATTTTATATCTACTTATATCTACAGACACACGTTGATTTGAACCAACTTCTCCTAAGAAGCTGACTTCAGTGCGTTTTGGATTAGACTGCTAGTGAAGTTACCAAAGAGAAATTGCTGTCAGCTATCAATCTATCTGCTATACTTCAGGATAAGAGATCTTAGCTATGTCATTTCAGGGGCTATGTGCAAACTTAATCCTCAGAGGAAGTTGGAGGTATAGCTAGAAGGTTTTTTATAAGAAGCAAGTTTGCAACACTTTCATCAGTAAGATTTTTACTATCATCAGAAACAGTTTCATTAGAATGGGGGGAAAAAAACCCCACTGCATGTTTATATGCATTATGCAAAGTGAAGTTAAGAACCTGGAAGCTTACAAGATATGGTATCATGCATTCCCCAAGGAACCAATTTACTCTTAAAGAGCCCAGTCTTACAGCTACTGAAACTCCTGGCATGATCCCCTTAACTCAAGGAGAAAGTCTAGCTGTTCACTTCGTAATCTTTATGCCACCGTCAAGAAAAGAAGGCGGCTCTGTCCAAGGTACAACATTTCCTTCAAATGAATAAAAGACATTTGGAGGGCGAAAATGTAAGATGAGGTATTTAATAAACTACAGGAAAACTGAAAGAGCCTAGACTGTTTTGAAAAACATCTCAGATATTTTATGTATGCAACTGTTACATTCACCTGATTGGGGGTCAAGTTTTGTATGAACTTTTTATACCTTCTGCACTACCTAATCTGTGCTTTTCATATTTTTGCTTCACTAGATGTTGGGTCTAATGGCTGGAAGAAAACAATGTTACTCTGAGGACAGTTGTTATGACAGACACAGGTGTTGATCAACATCATTGGCTTCTTTAGGACTTTGCCCTGAGGACAGCGGAACTCGACCTGAATCGTTTTGGTGTTGTGTGGGGTACAGCATCGCCCATCATTGCAGAGGCCACAGTACCGAGGTTTGTATGTCTGCACACTAGTGCAGTTCTTGTATTCAAATCGAATGGCTTTCAGGGACTTCTTTGTTCGGATACATTTCTTCCCCTTCTAAGAGAAATATGAAGAGATATTAGATGCATGTTAAAAACTGACATGAAAGGATACAGGTCTACTCTGAAAAATTAGATTTGTTGTCTTTGCTCATTCAACAGCAATAAGACTCTGCAGATGCTTTAATAGTTATTACAGGTAGCTCCTGCAGGATCTGCCCTTTGACACCAATGTATTATTGGGCTAGTAATAGATGACAAATAATTAAAGCTCACTCATGTCATGTGAGACAAGCCAAACCGACATTCACTGTGAAACTATACTGGAAAACTCAGGCTAGTGAATCAAAGAGCCAAATGGTCAAGAAGTCAAATGAACAAGTTACAGGACTAGATTCAGAGGGATAAAAAGAGGGCTAAAATGAACCCCAAGAGTCATAGACCATTCTCGCGATCTGAGGCAGAACCAGCTTTATCCATGGTAATTCTTAACAGATGGCTGTCTAACTTGTCCTTGGAAGTCTTCATTGACAAAGACTCCCCATCTGCCCCAGACAATCCTAACAAATCACTATTCTTACTGCTTGGTTTTCACTCATGTCTTAATTTTTATGCAGTCTAAACTCACCATTTCTTGTTGCATCCCCATGGACTCTGAACAGGCTGCAATATCTGATTAGTTATGAGAGCACATCTCTGTTCTCTTACATTCAGAAAAAGTTCAGTTTAATCAATTTTTCCCTAGCTGAACCTGTTTTCTAGACTTCTGATCATTCTTGTTAGTTTACCCAAATCTTCCCAAATGTTTTAAACCCTTTTCAAGACTTGGTATTTAAAACTGCACAGACTATTCATCAAAGGCCTTAGTAATGCTTCCAACGCTCAGAACACTATGTGAAGTGATGGTCCTCTTACTATGTTATTCTCCCTGACAGTAATATTTATCTCATGCATAGAAGCAGCAAAAGAGACAGCTTCCTTGTATACACATTTATTGCACCTGAAGTGTCAGCTTTGGATTTGCTTTTGGAAAAAGCATCAAAAGGATTAAGATAAGGCTTAATTTACCCAAGCAGATTCTGCAGGATTTCACACATTTCTCTGCAGTTCCAGATGCTCAACAGACTAGAAATCTGAGATATCCATTCTGCATGACTGGAGCAAGCATATGTACAGGTAGTACAATTTGTGGGAGAAAAAAAGATTGCATTTGTGGGAGAAGTCAGACTGCATGAGCTTTTGAAATGGTCTGCACATGCAATACAACTGATCTGTTTGGGATGGCTCAAACTGTTGTAGAATGGTTTGGGTTGGAAGGGGCCTGTAAAGGTCATCTAGTCCAACCTCCCCTGCAAGGAGCAGGGACATCTTCAACTAGATCAGGTTGCCCAGAACCACATCCAGCCTGGCCTTAAATGTTGGCAGGGATGGGGCATCTACCACATGTTGCATATCTGGAGCATTCCAGATCATAATATTGCAACCCTGGAATTAACAGCCAAAGAGTCTGTTCCCTTGCCACTCTTTGCAGCATACCTTATCAAATGGCTCTTCATTTTCACAAGGTCTTATCATGCAAAGCCGTGTCTGCTTCACCATCTCACACTGTTGATTTCTGTTGGTAACACGGGTGGAAAAGCCTATTCCACAGCTTTTAGAACATGCACTCCATTCTGTGGTCTGCTCAATACAATTGGCACTTGAATCCGACACGCCGATCCCGAGTGTGGCCTCTTGTCTGTAGGCTGGAGACAAAATCCCACAGAACTTTATCAGAAGTTTGTGCGAAAACCCAGTATCTAATTGAGTTTTATAACATCTGGGAAGGAAAAAATTGACAAAGAAAGGTTCAAAATCCATGCTTTTGCCAGAATTTAGGAATTTTGAAAGCTGACTTTTTAGGAGCCCCAGATAGGAACTTCCTGCATCTAAAAATGACAGAAAGGTGCACAACACTGTAACCAGCAAAGCATGTAGAGCCAGTTCACACAAGTCCACAGCTGGAAGAATTACTGCCAAATTTTTAACCAGTTGAGAATTCTACTTTAATAACTCCTTATTCCTTACTCTTTCAAATGGAAATGCATCACAAATCTGTTCTAAAGCTACAAAATAAAAATATTTATATTAGATATGAGAGAGGCTGAATGATCATCTAAACTAATAATCAGCATGGAACTAAAGGCCTTACTTTCCAAGAGTCATAAAGTCACATGATCCTTTCAATTATTAACAGATTATAGCCAGGGTGATGGTAGGGAGGGAAAAAGAGAGTAATTTCCAGGAGTTACCACAGCTACTCAAAGCCAAGCCACGTCTGACTATCATCCTGCCCTCATGCCAGTGTTATGCTGTATTCTGCAAATATTACTAACTGTATAGCTTGGTTCAGCAGTTATCAGAGGAGTAAAGAGAATGAGGCAACACAACTGAGCTGTCAGTCACAGCTCTGGCTGTTAAGCTCCTCTACATCACCATTTCTGCCTTTTACATGGTAAAGCTCCAAGGTGGCCTCCCAACAGCCAAGAAGCTGTTGCTTGAAAGAATGCAGATAATCCATCCATAGCCATCTTATGGATTAGCCTGTCATTGTCAGACAAATCAAAGAAAATGAAAGACAGTAGAAAGGTGGGGAGCTTTTTGTTTATACCTTATGGCCTCACAACTAGCACTTTGTAGCACTCTGAAAAGCTATTACAACTTTTCTTCCTGTATCCTTCCTTCCTTGTTTTTCAAATGGATTAGCTGAGTTTCAGCATAACTAACCGCTTAAGACCACAAAGAGCAGTGACTGGAAGAGAATGCAGTGCCCTCAACCCTCAGTAAAAGTAGCTTATGAAAATTCATGTTCAACCGATAGTCTAATTTAAGGGGATGGAGACGTAATTCAGTAAGAAAACAAGGAGGAAATATTATGTAGCTTTTTTCAATTACAAAAAGCACTTTATGAGTTCTGCGTTTTGGAACAGGATGAGCTAGGTTTTTTTTAGATCCACTCACTGTGTTCATAACCACTGCTTCTCTGAGCACTTTGTAATGCTTTTAATGCCAACAATAATGGTAAGAGCTCTAGCAAAGACAGGCAGGAATTTATTGGCATTTTAGCTACCATGCTGACCACTTGTAATAGCTGGGAATTAGGCGGGTGAGAAAAGTCTCTTGTAGACTAAGCCATTACAATAATATTTATGATGTAATGATATTCCTGCCCAGCAACTGGCAAGACTGCAGCTTTGATTTAGGGGGTAATATTTGGAGGATTATCATCTCGCCCCTGTCTTGTTCTACTCACAGAACTACCCTGTACCAGCTGAACAGCAATTTCGGAATTGGGAACTAACTTAACTACCTTTTAAAACTAATATGCACATTCATCCTTTGACTTTATTTCCTTTTACCTACTGAGCTCTGCCTTTATTCATGACCACTGTGATACTTACTAGTGAGTTTAAATGAGAAAAAAGATCATAAAAAACGACTGCACAAAGCAATGTGTCTTAGATTTGGCAACCCTGTGGATATTTCCAGTGTGATATCACCTCCTCCTCACAATGACTGCGATAATTAGTTTTCATTTCCTCCCCAGCCATAGCAAAACCTCCCAAAATCACTTCATCCTTAGGGTCACAGATCCACTTCTCACAGCACTCTCCAGGAACTTCGATTTTTCTGGGGAAAGGGCAGTCGGGGCCGGGGAGCAGCAGGTCCAGGTTACAGCGGGGCAGGCTTTTTTTTGGCAGCCGATCTGTCCGTCTCGGCAGGTGCACTGGTACTTGCAGCTGGGCTGGAACGTCTCCCCGTTGCGATAAATCATGCCGTCGAACACGCAGTTGTCTCCCTCCAGCACTAGCGAGCAAAGCGAATGCATTTCACTGAGACAGAGGGCACTCGGCTTCCTCCCCGTGTGCCCCCGAGCGGGCCGCGCTTTACACCACTCAGAGCGCCCTCGCCCGCA
>NW_009942279.1:0-22558 GCF_000696875.1 Nestor notabilis | reverse complement strand
CCTGCGCCTGCCCCTCTGTTGCTGTCTGCAGCCTCTTCCTCCTCGCCTTTTACCCGTTACTGCTTCTTTTCCTCTCACTTTCCTGCTTCTCCCTCCCCTCCATTTTAAGTACCAGGCCAGTCAGCACTGCCGGCCCACCTGTGCGGCTCCCGCCCGCCCCTGCCGCGGGGGGTGCGGGCGGGCCAGCGCCTGGGCTGGTGTTCAGGTTAAAGCGGAGGCGAGGCAGCACGCACAGTGCAAATAGCGAAGTCACTGAGCCAGAGCTTCCTCTGATGAACGGTTTGGTAGTGTCTGAATCTGACTCTTCGTTGCATTTTGACCTGGAAATCGCGGGGAGGGAAGTGGGGCTGGTAAGACGGGAAAACCCTGCTCCTGCGGACCTCAGCAGAGCGACTGGTCTTTCCCACATCGGGGTGTGTTTTTCACACCCTTGCAGAGCACGGTCAGTGCTGAAGGGCCGTGTTGAGTGCTAGCATCCCTTGGATGCAGGAAGGAAGGATGGTTGCTCTGCAATTCGCATGAGTTGTCCCTTCCTGCAGGGCTCCTGGGACTGGAAACAGCAAAGACTGGGGACATGGTTAAAGGGGATCACTCAAATCACTAGAAAAGAGTTAAGTTTTCAAAGGAACCTGGAGCTGTGGCTACGGAAGCATGCTACTACCTATCCATAGTGCTGAGTATCTGTGATTAATTTAGTGCAGTACCTTTGGTTTCAGCAGAGGGAAGAATGAGAAGCACCTCTTTCTGAAAACCAGCTCCCTTTAGGTTGTTTCAAGTTGGATAGTTCAGAAATCAGCAGTATATATCAAAAGGCAAAATTAGGCTGGGAAACAGTAGATAAGGGTTCCTAAAGAGTTTGTGAATCTATGATGGTAGTTTATTCCTTCTATAGCACTTTCTAACCAGCAACTTCACAGCTGCTGCTGCACTAGTGTCTGTGAGGCTGAAAAATATCTTCACCTCCACGATAAAAGTTAATGAGCTATATGCAAATAAACTGCTCTTCTCATGTAGCACAGAGAACTCATAGCAGAATAGGAAAATGAAGGCGCAATCCCCAAGTCCTCCATGCCACTGGCTACACAGAGAAATGTATAAAGATAACCGTTAGCACGGCTATCAAGATATTTAGCCTAGATTCTAATGCTAGGTGGTCTTCTGAAAGTTGCTGCTTCTAGCTAGCGCTTTGATAACCCTCAAGCTAGGGATCATGAAGCTGCTGTACAAAAACATCTCCACACTCCTGGAAAATTTTCCTCCAACAGATAATATGTTTGTTTATTTAGTTATTTATTTATTTGTTACCAAATTGCACAGCCTGAACAGAGGATAGTTCTCAGTGCAAAGTTGTGTTAATTCTGCAGACTGAAAGCCCAGAGCCTGCCATCACTAAAATGGCTGTAAATGTATCCTCATAATGCTAAGGACCATAGATGGGCTTAGTCCAGGCTTTAAAAAGAAGCCTGTCGTTAGGGCATCATTCAGGAGCTGTCATGAGCACTGTGTCTTTTGAATGGTTCCTGTATAGAAAAGTAAAAAACATGTCATTATATTGTATTCCCAGAGAGCCAAAAGGAGGCAGTCCACCCCAGGCTGCCTTCAAATGCAAAGATCCTGCGATCAGCAGCAACAGCATGGTGAGAGATGAAGGAAGACATGAAGGAGGAAGCAGAGAGCTGTGAATGATGGACACTGCTTGGGTGTGGATTTAAGAAATGCCTGTGGGAATGCCTGTTGGTGTCGCCTATATGACAGAAGCAGGTGAAATTGGGCACATGCCTGACAGCATGAAGTTGTCAGCTCCATCTCATAAACATCCTGCTTTAAAGGGTGAAGGCAAGAGGTGGAAGGGGAATGGGTAAGCAGCAGAAAATGAAGTTTAGGCACAGCTCCCCAGGCTGATGATCTTTCCATGAGGCCACAGGGGAGGGCGTGTGGGGAGGGAAGAAACTCTTGTATACCTGGTCTGTTGAGCCTTGATTTTCAGCCGTCTCTGGAATAAAAAAGCAAAATTCAATCACCTTGATCTGTTGAGGTACTTTGAATTTCCCTTGCCTCTCCTCAAAGTGAAAGCCTTCGTGCAGAAAGCAATGTTCTCTCTGCCTGTATTTCCCCCTGCAGAGCCCAAGTCTCTTTTCAGCTCTCCCTTTTCTTGCTTTGCCCAGCCTGCCTCCAGTGTGTAAGCACGCAATATCCTTTTCCAGGAAACACCACATGCACTAAGTGTTTAAAAGCATCACCCTCTTTCCAGTTAGCAGCCAAATAATGCTAATTCTAATTTCCTGTCTAATTCTATTTCCTTTGCTGGCCCTGCTGATTATAAAGACATTTGTGTGTAAATACAGGCATTCTTCTCCCTTTGTCATCCCGACTCCTTTAGCGATGCTGTGATCTAGCACTCACGACATCACAATTCATCATCAGTGACTGCATTACAGATGCAGCAGGCACCAGGCAGCCTTTAAATCAGGTGGTGGCAGCGGCAGGCACCTGATAATGAAGCCAAAAGCAGAGGCTTGTGTGTAGACAACATGGTGGCTGCTAATCTGTGACACTGGGAACATAAAAGCTGTGGGGTGCCTAAAATGTAACATGAGGCAAAGTTTGCCTAAGCAAGATGGAGAGTGTGGTGGAAGGTGACCTTGGTTGTCCTAAACAAGCAGCCTAGATCCCGAAATGGCTGTTGTATGCCACTGATCACCTCAGTCACCTCCCACACAGGCCTTTGTCCCCATCAGGTTTGCTGGACTGGTGTGGGGTCCCCTGGGAACCCAAGAAACCCATCCGTGGAGGGGGGAGGGTGGCATGGCTCTGCAGCACCCTGGTCTCAGGGCAAGTATTGATGGTATGACAGAGGCTGCTCGTCTTTAGCAGCTCTGTTAGGAAGTAAGAGGGAAGGGTGGCAAGAGACAGTACCTCTGAGAGTCTGAACTGCATTTCCATTTGAACTCTCAAATGTGAATGCAATTGCAAATATTAAACACTGTTTCCAGTAATGAACGCTTTCCTGTTGTGCATCACATTGCCTGAATATTTCCGTTCCCTTTTCCACTCTCTTTTTTTGGATTTCATGAATTGATGTCTTGTCCTGTTTTTCCCTAACCCCATACCGTAGGTGTGCCTAAGTAGCTGCAATGAAGGGAAATAGTGCTTTCAGGTAGAAGGGGAAATAGGTGTGGGGAGACCCCATGTACATGACTGTGATAACAGTGGCAGTTTTGGTTTATACTTGCAGGTCATCATGATTGGAGGTGGTCAGGCATCACCTCTCTGAATACTTGCCTGGTGGAGGTGATTGGAAGCAAGGTGGGTGCTGACTGGGTGTGAAGACCTAGTGGTTTGCAGCAGCGTCAGACTACTTGCAGACAGGGGCTATGAAAAGTGTGAGGGACATGGCTGTCACTCTCACAGCGACACTTACTCATCACCAATATTGTTTTACACATGATGTGGACTTAGGTTTTATTTTTTCAGTCTGGGTAGATGAATCAGGGCTGGGAATGAGCCATCAGTTTGGCTGTGCTGCAGCACCATGGTGAAAGGGTACATGGCTCATGGGGGGTTCTGTGTTGGAGCCTGTCCCCAATCACACATTTTGGCTTAAGGAATAGATATATCTGCAGAAAGAGATTGATTTTTTTCTATTATTTGCATTGCAGTAAACCTCACAACCCGCTAAAGTCAATGCTGTTACATCAGTGTAAAAATGAAAAAAAACCCAAAAAACAAAACCCCAAACCAAAAGCAAAAACCCCACCACAAACTTGCAAAAAAAAGGTAGCAATGGTTTTGGTATTTATTTTTCTGGAGGCTAAATACCTTTTGCAGTCTTTGAAAATGCTAATAGTTCTGTTCACGTGCATTAAACCCATCAGCATTCAGTGCCTTTTAGGAAAGGTTAGAGTTAAAATCAAAACTTCTTTTTTTTAATTGCAGTTTGTAGTAAACCAGCCTGCAGGCTGTGCAAAATGGGAATGGCTGAAAATTTGTCTTTGCTGGTGACTGTTTTAAGTCATGTGATGGTTTGGTCCTTATTTACTGCACCAGAACGTGCTTGCTTCTTAAAATAGCACAGAGGGGATAGACAAACAGTCAGAATAAAGATGTTAGTGCATTGTCAGTTTTCCAATAGAGATGTGAAGATATTAGCTGTATCTGTGAATATGAAAAAATACATTATCACCTAGTGCCTCTTAAAACAAGCCAATTTGTTTACATTCTTCACGGGTTAGATGTCTGTTGCTGGGATTTATGGCAAACATCTGAACTAAAGATAGTTGTAGGTTCAGAAACAAAAGTGATAAAGAAGCTGTAGAGGGCAATGAAAATTGATGGGGAGAGAGAGTGGTGAACAGCAGAAGTGCCATTATGGTCAAGTGACAGGGTAGAAGGTGGAAGAGAAAGAGCAATGGGCTATTTGCAGTAATTCGTGTACCTTCAAACCACCTTGTTCTGCTGCCTCCAAACATCTCGTTACTTTATTTAGTGTTGCACTTCTTGGTAATGTCACTGCAGTTCAGCAAAGCACCTTAAGCTTCTATGCTTTTGCCCTTTTGTTTGTGAGATGAGATTTGTATCTTTTTTTTCTCACTCTTCCCAAGAATAGAAGAAAAATATCTGCAGTGCAAACAAAGCGGGACTGTAACTCCTAGGACAAAGAGCTAAAAATTAATGCTGACTTTTAACTGAAAAAAGAACGCTCTTTCTTTAGTGAACAGGGCAAATGTGCAAAAAAAAAATCTTGTTTTCGTGGACAGAGGAGGGGAAACGGTGGATTCCTCAATGGATGTAAGTTTTTCACTGGGAGCAAAGCTCACAGGGGAGACTTGCAAGTTAATATTTTAACACTAGAAGGAGGCAGGTGAATTGGTTTCTTGTGCAGATTATAAAGAAAAAAAAGCAGTAAATGTTGTGACCCCTTTACATACATAGTGCTTTTACTTGTGGCTGCCTCTGATGATAATGCAGTTACTTGTGGAGGCAACTGGTCTTTGTCAGGCATAATGTAATCAAAATCCAGCCACTAATAAAAATGAAAGAAAAGGGTAAGAGAAAAAATTAGTAGCTTCTCATATCACTGGTGAAGTTTTGATGACTTACAATGTCAAAAAGAGTGGATGCAACATTTAGGGGGAGTTTTTAAGAGTTTTCCCCCTCTCTGTAGCTACTGTGACCTTGTGCTGCCCAGTGCTGGTAGCTGTAGGAAAAATGTCAACTCTGTTATGATTTCTTTACCCAGATTA
The DNA here is from genome assembly GCF_000696875.1 of Nestor notabilis. Lineage (NCBI taxonomy): Eukaryota > Metazoa > Chordata > Aves > Psittaciformes > Psittacidae > Nestor > Nestor notabilis. The sequence continues at coordinate 17,315 of NW_009942279.1, read as the reverse complement.
AAATATGGAGACAAAGTGAAAATACATGATGCTGGAAAGCAAACTAGAGAAACTTCAGAACAGGGAAAACTTCAGGCTGAAGAAATGCTATTAGATTTGGGACATTCTACTAGCTGAAATTCTGTTAAACTCAGAGCTCCGGCTAATGCCACAAGAAAAGTCTCCTTTTTGCTCTTTTCACGTTTTATTTGTTTTAAAAATTGCCAGAGAGGTAGGAGGTGGACAGATGCCTTCTGTCAGACGTAGCGGGAGTGGGTTATGGAACATGAGTGCTCCTTGCTTGCTTCATCATAAAGTCAGCCAGCAAATTGAAATCTCCTCCAACAAGGATTTAAATTAAATTGACTGCCTTTGCATTGGGGCAACCAGGAGCATTCATATAATCAATTAATGGGGCTCAGCTTTGGGGATGGCAATCTCCAGTTGAGACAATAATGAACAGATGTGGCTCGTAGCTTATTAAATTGCTAACTCTGTGGCATCTGTGCCATGGACTAAAATGCAGGTGGGGTCATGTTTTGCATAAATGTATTGCATGACCTTGGGGGAGTCTTTCAATTTCTTTCTGCCTCGGTTTCCCTTCCTCACAAAAGCATGAACTCTTTAGTGCCTCTTTAGGAAGATGATTCTCTTCCTAGTGGCTCAGACCTACGTTTGGAGATGCTGACAGTAAAATAGTGTTGGTTAGATGAGCTTTTTCAATAATGCTTTCATGCTAATGTAAAGCCCTAGTTTAGATGCAGCTATATGGGCAAAAAATAGTGCATCAGTCTGCTGGTTACCTACTTTATTTTAGGGAAGTTGTGCTTTTCCCATGGAAATGAGGGAGTGGTATTGCCTGCTGAAAGTGAATGTCAAGCTTTGAAATGACCAGAAATGACATGGATAGATGAGTTCCTTGCTAAACCTGAGGCAATAGATATTGCTGAGAGGATGGGTGTATTAGCTAGAGTTTGACTCTGCAGCCATTCAGCTGGCAGAGTGGGTGGCTGGCAGAGTGAGCTCATATGTATGCTGTGTACTGTGGGAAGATATATTTCGGGTCTCAGCTAGAAGGGTTTGCCCATAGAATCACACTTGAAAGCCTCTGCTAGCAAGACTAGACCTGAACAGATCTCTAACCATGGCTGCAGTACATTCCCAATCTCACTTGTGTCTTTTAACTGCTATAATGTAATTGCTGCTATTAATAATAAACTGACAGGCTCTCTTTAAATAACTGTAAGACTGATAGACTAGTATCAGTTGGGTGCTTTAAAGTTTGACTAACAGTAGAGAGAAGAAGACCTCCATTCACAGCTGTTCATGCAGAGAAGGACTGGCACTGGGAAGAGGCGATGGAGGGCTGACGTAAGGCACCATGACACCTCAAGAACTTTCTGACGAGCATTTGCTGCATGACTTGCCCGGCTTCTTTAGAGAGAGACACGCTTTCACAATGACAAATGAAATTTTTGGGCTCTGCTGGGGGTCCTCTTGACTGAAAGAAGGATTTTAACTTTCTGTATAGGTGGCCAGTGGCCAGCAGAGCTGGCGTAAGAGAAGATGCCCAAGTCTAACCTGCCTTCCTTGTGTGAGCCGGGCTGCTGCTCCAGTGATGGGGCAGACTGCCTGCAGAGATGTGCTGGCAGGTTAGAGAGATGTGGTTTATCCCAGGCCCCTCAATGCCTGCTGTTGGTACAGTCTGTGTTGGTTCTACCTGTTTATCCATAAATGGAGCATCTTGAAAGAGGACTTGGGCAGAAGGCTGGGACCCATGGATTACTGAGGCCAGTGATCAGAACAAATATGTCAGCAGGAGCAGAGTGGAAGGGTGCCTGGGGAGAGCTGAAGGCACCTGTGCTTTAATGCCCTGCAGTCTCTGACAAATTACATCCAATCAGAAAGACTGTTGTAAAGGAAGGGTGTCTAAATCTGGCATGTCTCCAAGGCTGGGAACTAATGTTTCATTTTCCAGGCTTCAGTGGGGAGCAGTTCTCCTCCCTAACACTGCCATCTGTTGCATGCTTCTCAAACTGAGTTTGTCAAAAAAAGTGTGGCAGCATCAGCATGTGGATGCAGTATTCTGACGTACACTAGGCTTCCCTGTCAAATGAGAAGGGGAGAACAAGATAATGACCCAGTGAGACAGTAGACTGGAATGGGTATAAGCTGTAAAAGAGCTCAAGTGTTATCTGTGCATTTTGACCTAACTAGCTGAATTATTTTTTGGATGATCTGGCATGTTTATAAGAGAACAAAATGAGCTTCTAGCCAGCATGGGCATTTAGAGTAATTTTTGATTCCTTTTCAAAGCTTCATTAATATCTGCAATTACAGTCAGCTACAGTGCACTTGACCCAGTATGTCAGTGTCACCAGGCTAAGCTGAATGAATCAAAAAATGTTTTATGACAGACTCTGACCCTGCTTTGGCTACAGACACAGGGGATGAGTAGGAAAATCTTCTACCTGCACCACGCAACCAAAACCACACAGCTATGTTGTACGTGTTCCTCTTAAGACCATTTCTGCTTGCTTATAAAAGTCTCTAATACTTAAATGTGATTATGGCATTTCTGCTGTATTTAAACCGTTAAATAAAATGATGGTTTCCAGTGATGAAGACAATTAAGCACACAGGATATAATGAAACTTGATAGAGCCTCGGCTGCTCTCCTCCCTATTAGTGTGCACAGCTGCGCATGTGTGTCAGTGTTTGCAGATTAAAGAAGCAATTAATCTGAGCAGAGTGAACGTGAAACTATTACTTGAGTGCGCCAGCAGGTTGTGAGCCTCAGTCCCAACTTTTTCATTAAGGTCACAACTCAAATTGCAACCAGCTGTGTAAGTCTGTTCTTCTCATATCCCATATTTCTAATCAAATTTAAGAGCTGATACTGGTGAATTACATCTTGGTGTCATAAATTCACACTGCCAGCAATTTATGCACCTAATGTTAACTGACACAGTGATTCATATCTGCTACGATTAAGAACTGAATGGCTTTAAAGATCTTGATATAGTTTCCAAGGAGTTAGATTACTAAAACAACAAAATGTCAAGGAGTAACATTTAATGTTTTTGCTCACAAACAAGCCTTGCGTGTTTGGACAACCTCATGAAGGCTCTCACACATTTGGTGCAAATTGTGTTAATAGCTACCGCAGTTGGTGCTTGTTGCACTTTATCAGGGCTACAAGTTTTGCAGAGTTTGTAGAAACCGTGTCTCCTGCCTTGCAAGCAGGGGCTGCAAGGTCCTTTGAACACCCTTGTGCTCTGTGTGAGGTGGGGAGGAAGCGGGAAAGGGACCTGGCTGTTTAATTTCATTCTGAATATTGTATGTTGAAGACGGTGCTATTGATGATCTGCTGAATGTACTGACACTCAGAAAGAATGGAGAAAGGTGGTTTATAAATCACCCAATATCCATTTTAGTCTGCTTTTCAATTTTCATTACTCAGAAACACAAATTGCAGCTGTTCCTTAAGGTGTTTGATCTATCCTCTCAAGAAGCCAATTTCTTTTTTAATTTCCTCTGATGAGACTCAGAAGATGCTGGATAAAATATGAGGTGAGTTCTTTATTTATTTTTGAGGCGGCCTTCTGTACGAAACGCATCATGGTTTGCTTCTTTGCTGCCAAGGAAAGTGCTCATCAAAGCATTCTTGATGGAAGCTTTGTCACTGAGAAGCGTAAAGCAAAGCAGGCCTCTTCTCTAGCTGGGTTAAAAAAATATAATCAGTAAAATGGGTAATTGAAGCAGGTGCAAAACTTGAAATTAACCAAAACATTTTTAAGGGGAAATAGTAAAAAGACGTGAGCTGCAAAGGCTCTTACTGGCATATTTATTGCACCCTGCCAACCTGCAGTTAGAGAAGTTCCAGGTCTAATTCCCAACACACTCCATGATAATAAAGGTATTTTATTAAAATATTAGCAACCAGGAAGGAACTTTGCAAAAAGCTATAAGAAAAGACCTTCTGCATAAATAGGATTATGTGGAAGTTTTCAATATGGTAATTTAGTTGGGGATTTTATTATTTTTCAGTTGCTGTGGGACTTTAAAGCCAGTGATGTAAACAGAGAAATCAAATTTTTGGAACCAGCTGCTGCAATGCACATCACCAGTCGTTGCTATCGTACAAAGCTGTCCTGTCCACAGTAATGACAAGGAATTAGAAAAGCAAAATGAGAATTCCTTTACACAGCAAAAAGGGACATTATTTTGTAACAGCATATTAACAAACTAAGGAGGAATCAGAGAGGAATGTGATAGCAGCCTGTATTATTTCCCCTTTTTTGTGCAGAATTTAATGTATGTTGCAGTTTTGATGTTATTATACAGGTTAGTAAAAGAACTGGGTTTACAGAAAGCCCATATTTTACTTCTGTGTAGTTTGTTAATTGTCTACACAAATATTCCTTACCACAAGTGCGTTTACTTGAAACTATCTGAGCAGGATTTCAGGATGCATTTCTCTTAGTGGGTTGCCCAGGAACTATGTGACTTTTCTCTGTCTAAGTACCTTCCTGCTTTTAGGTGCTTGCCTGTAAAGTGACCTGCCACTGTTTTCCAATCTTTGATGAGAGGTTTGGGTTTTTTATTTGGCCAAACGCTATTGCAGAGTCTAAATTTTGCCTGTACCATATATGTTTTTCTCTCGTAGCTGTGGGTGGTGGGAGAGCATGTGTCAGAGCCCAGAAGCGACCTGTGATCTTTTATTATTTGCTATTTGCCAGTTCCTGCTACTGTTCTACTTTATGCTTCTTTTCATATACAGTGCAGTTTTGGTAGCAAGACCAAAGTTTTGAAACTCATTTTCAGAGGAGATGAGAGCAACAAGTCTTCTTGGGCTCAGGTTGAAACATAAAATTTGCTGCTTTGACTTAGTTTTCCTGCAGACCATAATGAATTATAGAGGCGAAAAGGAGGGAAAAAATACAAAGGATGGTTCTACTTTATGCTTCTTTTCATATACAGTGCAGTTTTGGTAGCAAGACCAAAGTTTTGAAACTCATTTTCAGAGGAGATGAGAGCAACAAGTCTTCTTGGGCTCAGGTTGAAACATAAAATTTGCTGCTTTGACTTAGTTTTCCTGCAGACCATAATGAATTATAGAGGCGAAAAGGAGGGAAAAAATACAAAGGATGTGAGGAAATATAAATAAGAGGACAGGGAAAGTTTTGAAAGAGAAGGAAGAGGAAAGAGGGATAAGTAAATAAACTCAACCGTGCAGACCAGCAGAAGAATATTTCTGCATGCCTTGGGAGGAAAATCAGTGAGGAAAATGAGCCTGTTTTGAATTTTTTTATTACTACTACTGGGAAGGCTCCAGAAACCTTCTAATGGTGGATGCTGTAAAATGAGCTGATTTTTTTTTTCTCTAGGCTTTTGAAGGGAAATATGCATTACTTGTTTTAGCACAGATATAGTGGGCAGCATACATTCATGGACAGCTGTAAGAGCTGTAGATAACCACTGGTAATGCTTTCTCTAACTGCTGGTGGTATATAATCATCTGAGGACCTTAAGACTGATTTGCCTTCTGAAGTGCCTGGAATGGGATAACCTGCAAAGTGAAGCCTGGAAAGAAGGAGAAAATGAGATTCTTACCTCCTTGCCGTCGATGGGACCTGCCCATTTTCCCATAGGAGGTCTGTGGTGTTGTAGTTATCCAAAACCAGGTTACCTAGATAGTCCTGTAGTCAAGTTGCTTGCCTCCAGCAATACCTACCTATGCTTTTTGGATTAGCTTGACGTGAGTTCCCCAGTGTTATGTGTGCCAAAAATTCACGCAAAGCTCTTGAGAAAGCTGGGTTAGGTTGTGTTATCAAGCCAATCTTCTAGGGCTTTGTGTTTGATTTTGTGCTTGTTTCAATGTAATAGGGAGTGTCTTCAGAGTGAGTTGTGAGGAGGTAAGGCTTCAGCTGCAGAATCGATGATGTTTAACTCTGTGCTCAATTGAGTAGTATGCTTCTGTATATAGTGAAAAGGATAAATATGCTGAAATGTAGCCATGGTAGTCTTGTGGCCAGAATAGCCATGAGTCTGGCATGGGGTCAAGCATTTGAAGTCAAGAATACAGATCCATACAGTGACTTTTCATATAGTGGCAAAACTTCCTTGACAGCAAAAGCCAGTGGGGAAGAAGAGGCAGAACATCTCAGTGAAGTGTCTGGTTAACCATATTGGAGTGTGGGGAGTTTGGATGTGGGTGGGAAGCAAATGAAATTCAGTGTCCCAAAAGTTGGAGCCACTGCTGCAGAAAGTTTTGTAACAAGTACACAGGAAGCAGCATATTACATGTGCTCATCTATCCCCTCACTTCCCTACTGGGACTGCCAATTAGATCCAGCTCTGATGGTGGTTTTTTGATCCTTTTGCTCACTGGCAAATGGACTCAGACTAATATTTCACTGCATTTAGGCTTTTAAACAACATCAGAGAGAAATGACTTTCAGCTACTCTGTCTGAACTGGATGTGAGCCAGTGCTCCACACAGAAATGCAGAGGTCTTGGTTTGACATGACTATTCCCCAGTGTGTGGCAGGCTTTCTGCAAACATACTGGGCACCCTCATTTTCCTTTATCTAGCAGCAGTGTGTGCACCTCTGATTATTTTAGGTACTGTCTCTACAGTTCAGCATTCATAGAAAAAAAACTATTAGAGGGGAAAAGCAAAATCGGAGGGGAAAGGATGTGAGATTTTAAGCAAAAAGAGGCTTGCATCCAATTCCCCCTGAAGATGAACTAAGCTGAATGCCCTTTGTACCTTGCAAATTTGACCTTTGGCTCTCACAAAATAATGCTGCAATTGAGACTTTAGGCTAAGTATTTTTTTCAGTGTCCTGGTTTCAGCTACAGCAGTCATTTTTTCTCCTTCTTAGTAGCTGGTGCAGTGCTGTGTTTCTGACTTTCAGCCTGGGAACAACGCTGATAACACCGATGTTTTTAGTTGTTGCTAAGTAATGTTGACTCTGACCAAGGACTTTCTCAGTCTCATGCTTTGCCAGAGAGGAGGGGAAGCCAGGAGGAAGCAGAGACAGGGCACCTGACCCAAACTGGCCAAAGGGGTATTCCATACCACAGCACGTCATGCCCGGTATAGAAACTGGGGGGAGTTACCCGGAAGGCCCAGATCGCTGCTCGGGTCGGGCTGGGTATCGGTCGGCGGGTGGTGAGTGGTTGTGTCCTTTCCCCTTTTTATTCCTCTTATCATTATTATTGGTAGCAGTAGTGGTTTGTATTATACCTTAGTTACTGGAGAGCTGTTATCTCAACTCGTGGGAGTTACATTCCTCTGATTCTCCTCCCCATCCCTCCGGGAGCGGGGGGAGGAAGGAAGCGGGGGGGAGTGAGCGAGCAGCTGCGTGGTTCCAATTTGTCGGCTGGGCTTGAACCACGACATTCAGACACCAGTTGATGCTTTACCTACCTATCATATACCTATTTGTATATGCTATGTGTGGTTTATGTTGTCTTTGTTTTCTGAATGTTAGAATTGTTGGAATATACTGCAGCTAGTACCAGGATGGCCTGTACTTTGGGGGTGTTTGTCTTAAAGACTTCTTCTCAGATTTTTCCAGTTGCTTATCTAGTTATTTTCCTTGTATGATTTAAATCCATTTCCTCTCGTCTGATCTTCTTCCTCTGGGAAGGCAGAGCTTCACTGAGCTTGCAGCCTGCCATCAGAGGCTATGTTTTCTTAGCCACCCATGGTGCTCTCCTGTGTTGTGCACAGTTGTTATGTATTTGTCTTCAGGACAGCGGTTCACAGCAGTGCATACAGGAGTCTGACATAAGCTGAAGAAGAGAAAAATTGCGTCACTGTGCTCATGCACCTCTGTATAATGTGCACTTTTTCCATGCCAGCCAGGCATCAAAATGAGCCCCAGCCTCCGCCAAGCTGCTACCCTGCAGCTGCTCCCTAGCCAATGCGAACCTTTGGATGTGTCATGCTTTGTGTGTTTCTCCCTGTGGTATCCTCCTCCTTTTTGGAGCATTCCTCCCACATGTGAGGACAGTTCTGGGCTGTCCTCTGCTGTGCTGGCTCCCTGCTGGGGAGGGTTGTGTCCCAGAGTGTCAAGGACCAGCTCTGCTTTGGAACCACAGAGAGGCACAGCTGATGTTTTTTCAGCAGATAAGTATGTGTGCACACCCACACCGGCTGGTCTCAGAACTCCTGCATTTATATGCAGGCTCACTAATGGGATTTCTGCCAAACTAAGAACATCTTCTATTTACATTTTTAGGGCGTGTGTGCACATGAGCTTCCTTCAACTGCTTGACTTTCTTCTATTAACAGAGGATCTGAAGATGGTTTATCAGTGAAACCTTATTTTATTTCAGCCTTTTTCAAGCTTTCCTTTTCAAAATTTCCAGCAGGTATAATGGAGCAGGCAAAACAAGTGATGCCAAGAGCAGGAGAGAGGAGTTGATGGTGTGTGTAAGGAAAGGACTTAGATAAAATCATCTGTGTGCTGGTTAGCAGGGGTTTGGGGACACAGTATGTAATACTGCTATTTACCAAGTTTAAATTTTAATTCCAGGATCTTTTCTCACCCCATGATATAAATTTTTAAGTCATTCAGCTGTAGCAAATGAGCTAAAATGATGCCTGTCATCAAAATGACTTAGTTCTAGCCTTGGCTGATGTGAGGATGAGCAGGTCATGCTGAAGGACTGCATTTCTTACCTCCGATGTACTTGTAGACTATGTAATCTTCCAAAAACTTCAGTCTAGATCTTGTTTTTCACTGAAGAAATGAATACGGACTTTAGAAACTCGCTAAGGGGAGTAATGAGGTAAATTCTTTAGGCTTCTTGATCTCTTGATAGCAGCCAAGTCTGAAAATTAGGAAATTCCTTAAAGCTTATTCTGTCTCTTTCAAGAGCTGCAATAGAATGGCAAACAGCAAGCTGTATGCTTTATTGTTTCAGTTCAAGGACTGTCTACAGAGTCACAGCCTCGTACTTCGCATTACACAAAATTATTCATTTCCTAGCTATACAGAGAAGTGATTGAATTGCAGATGATTAACATACATTGTATTTTCTTTTCTAATGCCTTCCTGTCCTTTCATGGCATACCTTGGTAAATGGCATTGAAACATTTTACTTTTAAGGGAATGCTGCCTTCAGAAATCTGTTATTAAGGCTATTGCAGAAAAGTTGCTCTTGCTTGGTGCATCTGGTGGATTGTCTCTAGAAGCCAAACACATTGTTGCTGCAGCAACTTGACCTCTGCTAGCTAATTTATTCTAGCTCCTAGCTATATTCACATAATGTTTTTTTAAAGGAGTAAATGCAACCCTCTTCCCTCTGAGCAGCTGTGCTAGGGTAAAGAACTCTGTAACACTTTTCCTTTAAAGATGCTTCAGTTTCTTATAATCAAATCTGGCTTCCATACTTGATCATGGTCAGCAGTATAGAGATTTTATCAGCCTATGTTTGGCATACAGGTGCTACTGCTGATTAGTTCACAAGTGAGATAGGCTGGATACACCAAACTGTCGTTTAAACTACCAGTTCTGGCTTGTTTTAGAGACAGGTACAGTGGTGATTTTGTGTTCGAAGTTTTGTTCTGAGATTGAGGCAAAGATTAACTCAAGGCATTCAGCTTTGCTGGATTTTAGGTATTTTCTGGTATTTTGCAATGTTAATTGCCTAATCATCAGAACAGTGAATGTCATCTCATATATAAAAATAGATGATAGAGCCAGAAGGGACCGTTGTGATCATTTTGTCTGACTTACTGCCTGACACAGGCCCTAGGACTTTTTATATGAACTGGAACAAGACTTCAAAGAAGACAAAAAATCCAATCTTGATTTAATCACCAGCTACAGAGAATTAACCAGAACACTTGGTAAATTTTCTAGCAGCTAATTGCTGCCATTGTTAAACAAATAATTGCACTGCACTTCATTTCTGTCCCCTTCCAAGTTGGGTCATTTGGTCTTGTTACATTTTTGTCTGATGAATTGACAAGCACTTTAATAATGTTGTGTTCCCTATCTTGGTCCCTAAAAATTGTGATCAAGCTTCACCCCTAACTTTCTCCCGGGTAACTAGCCAGTAGACTCCTGAAGTCTCTAACTCAAAGGGAAGTAATTTTGTGTTTTACAATTATTATGGGGTTTTTTGTGTTTGTTTGTTTGTTTTTTTTTTTTTCTTAGCTATTCATATATGTTCATCCAGTTCTGGACTCCCCAGTATAAGAAAGATGGAGTTGCTGGAGAAGGTCGAGCAAAGAGCCACAAAAATGAGTAAGGTGCTGGAGCACCTTTCCTCTCTCCTATGAGGAAAGGCTGAGGGAGCTGGGACTGTTCAGCCGAGAGAAGAGATGTCTCAGGGGGATCTCGTCAATATGTACAAATGCCTGAAGGGAGGGTGCAAAGAGGATGGAGCCAGGCTCTTCTTAGAGGCTTCCAGTGACAGGACAAGAGGAAGCAGGCACAAACTGAAAAGTAGGAGGTTCCCTCTGAACATTTCTCCTGTGAGGGGGACCGAGCACTGGCACAGGTTGACCAGAGACGTATCTCTTTCCGTGGAGATACTCAGAACCCATTTGAAAGTGGTCCTGGGCGACTGGCTCTAGGGAGCCTTGCATAAGCAGGAGGGGCTGGAGCAGGTGACCTCTAGAGGCCCCTTCCAAATACACTTCTGTCATTCAGAATCTCTCTTACATGGAAGACAGCAAGATTTAGCACAGTATTCTGCCAGTAGGTGCATCAGGGCTAAATACCAAACACAACAATGAATACCACACCAGACACAGGAAATGAAGGCAGAGAGGTGAGTTGAGCCACAGAATAAGGCAGTGTCAGGGCCAGAGCAGGACCTGCGGCACTACTCCTTGCTCTGGCCTCTTCTTCCAAAATTAAGACCCAGCTGTGTCAAGGATTTTGACATGAGAATTTCAAAGTGTTTTGGGCAGTTGATTTCTAAGCAGGTGGGAATCTGAAGCAGAGAAAGATGGAGTGACTTACATGATGTCATTCATCAGCCCAGCCACACATTTGGCTACAGACCTTGGCTTTTTAGAGAACTAGAAGCAAAGATTCGTCCAGTTGCCTCCGCTGCCATGCAGGAGCAGGTTTACTGAATAGCAAATTCCATTTGCAGAAATACTCGAATTGGGTTAGAACCAAACTGCGTGTGGAAAATTTCCCCCAAACTCAAAGGACAGTTAGGGTTTGCATTTAGCTGAGATACTTTTCTATGCCTGTTTATTGTGCTGCAGGTTACTTTTTAGCTAGGTCAGTGATTTGTGGGTATCTAGTCAAACAAGTGGCAAATTTTTGCTCTGGATGCAATGCTTCAACAAAGCTCTATAGATTTATGCTGATATAAACCTCTTGGAAATTGTGCTTTCTCTGCAGACCTAACAGAGGTTACAAAGAGTACTTCTGAAATCAGCATTTAAATAACATTTCAAAACCACTAGAAACCTCATTATCCTGAATATATAGTTTTAGCAGTCATACGAGCAGTAAAAACACTGTGAAACAAATGCACATCTTGTATCTGGGAAAAAACAACAGTACTGTCTAAATACTGTGTTGACAAACATCCAATTAGCCACTAGGTACCTTTACATATCAGTGCAGTTGCTGAAACTTGGTAAGGTAAGAGCAATCCAGAGGCAGGTATCCATCTTGTTCTATGGGGATTTGTTTCTGAGCTTGCCACATGATAAATACAGCCTTTAACAATACAACTGCAAGGCATCTTGCAGTTACCCAGGTTTGCCTAGAAGTGTAGACCAAAACCTATGACCATCATTAAATGGAGTCGCATTTTTCCATTTTAATTCTGGAGCTCAGTCCCAACAAGACTGGAGTCACTCATGCATATGTGCATAAATTGATTTTCCAAATTTTCCCTGACCACAGCTATGCCAATCTACTGGAAAAAAATACATTTTTTGCATGTTTTAAATTACTGTTGTCTGCCTGTTCCTCATGAAGAAAAGCTGTATGAGGAGCTGTAACCTGGCCTGTAGCAGGGAAGGGACCTGTACATCCCAGTGTGGGTACATCCTGAACCATATGGCTGAATCCCTCAAGAGCCTCCACCCTCTTCTCTCTGCCTTCATCATGTGATGGCATTACACCAGCTCATCTGCCATCTACGAAAACTCTGGTGGACCTAATGCTGATACTTAATGGTGTGCATCTCTGCATCTGCCTGGTACAGATGTTTGTTGGATGGCACTGTGCAGATAGTGATGTGGACAGGGTGGAAAGTCTGCTTTGCTGGTGAATACAGCAGTGTGGTCCTTTAAACCAGTGGGAGTGTGGAGCTAAGGTATGAGGTGCCTGGAGTTGACGCTGAAGTTGCTGAAGGACAGGGACACCTTCCCTTCTCCCATTGTGTCTTGGGCAGATACCAAGGAGCTGGTAGCAGCAATGCTTTTTCAACAGTCTTGGCCAGTGAAGTACTTTAACTCCAAACACGTCACTTCCAGTGAGGCAGGGCTTCTCGCAGTGGGTGAAACCATGCCTGTCCCTGGGTGATCACACCTGTGTTTTAGCAAGGTGTCTCCTACCTGTTGTCTGCATGTCTTTAAATATAAAATATTACCATTGGTATATGCGGTAACTGACATTTTCTATACCATTTTCTTCTTTTTCAGGGACAAGTGGTGACTCGTGACCTATCCCTTCCTACCTACCCTGTGGCTCAGGAGAAACAGCTTCTGTGAGAAGCCATTCTCTAACGACAATGAACTCCCACACACTTGGCAAAAGTATTTAGATCTTCTTTACTGTCATTTTTATTTCTTTACCATCCCTCCTCACTGTTCTACTAATTCTTTGTTTGCCCCATCTCTGTCACCATCAGTTTCTGTAGGCTGCATTTTGGGGGCATTCTTTTCTTGCCTTGTGTGTTAGGCAGTGTGACTTACTTCGTAGTTCCTGCTTAGTGACCTCTCCTGGTTCCTCACCTCCTGTTCTCCTCTGATCAGACCCATTGGTGATTAGATGCTCAGCAGAGGTGATTGCGCAACTTTTGACACCTTGCATGCCTGCTGCCTGGATTTCAAAGAGGTAATCATTCCCAGGGAACTGCAACTAACCCTTTGCTCAAGCTTTTCTCAGTCACCTTTTACTGTTCCTTTCCTTAAAGAATTTGAAGTACCTGGATTCTTGTGCTAGGGAAAAAAGGACAGATGCACTGAAATCCAAATGATTTTACCATTCCTTCAGAGTACTTTCACCTGAAATGATATCAGATAGTACCTTTGTATCACATCTTTAGTGCCTTTTGGAATGAAATCTTCAGCTCCTATTCAGAGATCTCCTTTTTGTTCACTCAAAAACAAGGGTACAGTCAGTGAGATAGAGAGCTGGTTCAGTTCAATATCTGTCCTTTTAAACTCGGTACTGGCAGCAGCAAGTGGAGCGAGCTTCATTGACAGGCAATATGTGACTTGTTCTGAAACTTTAGCAGGGTTTTGAAAGGACTCAAGTGCAGACAATAAAGCTATTCACAGTGTTACTGTGAACAACTAAAACATGAAGCTGAGGAGATCTGAGCCCTCAGCCAACTTGACTTGGAGATCAGAGGAAACTTTTATTTCTGGGGCTTACTATATGGTTTCTTCAATCAAAATGTCTGATACTGACCATGAATGCTATGCTGCTGTTTGGACTTAGTCTAGCTGTCTTTGCCATCTGAATTATAGATGACACCCAGTGCCATAAAAACAGAGAAAATATTTTTACATATTTTGCATATTTTATTTGAATTCTTATGAACAATAAAAAAACAGCTAAAACCAAGGAAACGTTAGTCCTATTTAGATTATTTAAATGGTCAAGGTTTCTCTTGAGAGTTAAAATTGTGCATCAAAAATCCTAAAGGCTACATTAAATCAATTGCAGACACAGAAAATTGACTTTTAATAGTATAAAAACAAATAGTCCTATAACTCCTCCCAAAGCCCCTTGATATCTCTTTGATGAATCCACCTGAGAAAAGAGCTGAAAATTTATTTCCAAATTTCCAAAAGCATAATGTGCTTTCTTTTTGTTGGTTGTTTTTTTTTTTTTCTCCTTTTTTTTGCTTCAATAAATGGTACATTTGAAATATTTCCTTTGGGTTTCACAGTAAATAGATGAAGTAATGATGTTGCATATTTTGGGGTTTTTTTAATGTCCCACAGAAAAGCAACTTCTGGATTATCTCAAATGCACTTGCAACATAAGTAACAACAGCCTTCCAGATGAGAAAAACCTATGAGGAATATGTTAAATGGTAAGCAAAGCTTGGGTGATGAGTCTTATGAAAGCTGTAAGAAAAGGAAATTCTGCTGTTTTGGTGACAGCATGAATGTTTACATGTTAAATCTATGGCTGGCTGCACTATTTTTAATGAATGTAGCCTCTTCCCCCATCCCCCATCTTCAAAATGCTTCACAAATTGTGGTATTTGTGCCGTCATTATTTGTAATTGTTCTGGGAATCATTTGTCTAAAAAATCCTGCAGCTGTTGTATTTGCTATAAATCAAACACACTGTCTGGTTTGGTTTTCTTCTTTCCGCTCAGTCACCTGAGTTATGTGGTGCTATTCCTCTACTTTAGTTGATTGAAAAACTTTATAAACTGGTGACTAAGTAACTGTAAGCTTCAGATAAATTCTCATGTTTGAGGTAAAAATGTGCATAGATCAGAAGTATAGGTACAGGGAAGTTGTACAAGAGCAGTAGCCTTTGTGCCTGCTGAATAAAATGAGAGTTGACTAATGCATTTATACAGACATGATTTTATATTAAGACTTCTTTACCTACATTGAGAGCTTCTTGCAACAAGAAACCTTTTCTGGTTTTTAATAGTTTAATCCAATACATATATAGAGAATTCTATACGATATGCTGCAGTAAGTAACGATATGCCTATTTATTAACCATGTACCTTCTTAGACATGTTCTCTTGTTTTGTTTTCCTTTTTAAAACAAGGGGGAAGAAGGGAAGGAAGGGAGCTTTTTTGGCACAAGAGTGGAGTAGAAACTCATACCCACACCTCTGAAACCATAGAAAGGTTCTCTGACTTCTGTGTCTCACTGTTTGTATTCTTTAAGTATGTGGCATACAAATGAAGAGGCAGGACAACAGAAAGTACATACATTGAGGTATTTCTCAGGGTGTTTCAAGACGTGTGAAGGGACTTGGAATGCCATACTTTTGTGCTTGCACACAAGCACAAATCCTGGTGTTGCCTCAGACTGAGCAGGAGGTGCAAATGGAGCTGTGTAAGCCTGGTGGAAGGCAGAGCCCTCAGCTGGAAGCTGCTAAGCATTGGGTGGTTCTGGGACAGGTACATAGTAATGTATTGTAATGTAAGCTGAAGAGTACCATAATTTGACTTTGACAGAGTGCAGACAGAAATGCAGAGGAAATTAGAAAAAATCAGAGTCCTTTCCCCGTACAAAACTTAGCTCAAGGTAGATTTGGTGAAGCCCGTCTAGCCAACATCGATTAATGGTTTCTGGACAGCCCCCCACTTCCAAATCATGTCATGTTGTAATAACTGTCTGCTATTTCAAGTCATGGAAAGAATATAAAACTACTGCTGTCTTTGAAGTTCACAGCTAGGGAATCATGGTTACTAAAGACTATTAATTATCTCAGCAGTCAAACTATGCTAGGCAAAATTCCAGCACAAATGGCAGACAGCAAATCTGATGTTATACGGCAAGATTTCCTCAGAATAATGTCTCAAACCAAGAATAAAAACCATGTGCAAATCTAATCTCATTGAAACAGCCTGCAGAGGTACATGTATAAATCAAGGGTTAAGGAGGAGTGTGTTTTTCTGAAGAAAGTGAAGACACTTTCAGTGTTTAATTAACAGAATGCTAATTGGGTAAATGAGAATTAAAAAGGAAAACAGTATCTGTAAGAGATTGGTGGTGAAGGTATTAGAGTTGAATATTTGACCTGTGAATACAAAATTGTAAGTCAAGAGCAAACCTTAAATTTGAGAGTTGCAATGAACACAAAGATGTTCAGAGAAATACAGAGACCTGTGAATGAACATGCTCAGACAAAAAAGGGCTATTTTAACCAAGAATATGTGAATGGACTGACCTCCTTGCAGTGACTGCAGTTTTACACCTCATGATTCTCTGGGCAAGATTGGTTTTGGTTTTTTTCTATGTGGGAAAAAATGGATTCATCACCTGGATGCATCAGAGCTGAGAGCAGGGAGGGAAAGGAAGTCAAAAAGTAAGTCTTTGCTCACGGGCAATCACATTAGAAGATGTTTGGGAGGGGCTTTACTCATAAGAAATGGGACCATGCATTTCACCATGGTTACCAGGAGTGTATTGTGAAAGCGTGCAGCCCTTGGGCACCACAGGCGGGGGTGTGATAAATCTCAGAGTCCAGCCTACAGAGAATAAAAAAGCAAAAATCTCTGAGTCTATGTTCATAGTTGGCATACTGCTCAGGAGGTGATGCTCTTTGGCGGTGTAAGCCCACTGTTAGGGCACCAATGAAAGCACTTCCAGGCTCGCTGAGTGCTGTGTGCGCAAGCTGCTTTGCACAAGCCCCACTTGGCATTGATAGTGCCAGGCTGGTGGAGAGGTTTTGCAGACTGAAAAGTCTGCCCTGTGATGCTGTATTGACAACCCTTGCTGAATGGCTATAAAACCCATAAGACCAAGTCCCTTTTTGTGACTGTGCAGTGGGAAACTGCTTGAAGCAGTCAAGGCAGCAACCAAGCAGAGAAAAACAAAGTCAGTGTTACAAGAGGTCTTCCAAAGCACTTGCAAAGTTAAATAAGCGGTAAATGATTCCACTCATGTGCAAAACTCATTTAGGTTATAGCTGGAAACAAAGCTCTGTGAAGCACTTCACTCAGACTCCTCTTTTAGATGTATGTTATTTTAAGGACTAGAAAGGATAAATATTGAACATAGGTCCTCTGGCTCTTTGGAAGAGAAAAACAAACCATACATCATAGTAGTCCTTCATCCTAAGATATTGACAGCAAGCTCAAGGTGTGTTCACAGCAGTGTTCTGTGTCTGATATAAATGTGTGTGTATATATATATGTAAAAACATACACATCTTCTTTAAAAATGCATTCTTCAGAATTAATCTCTCATCCTACAACTTAGTTTTGCGTGAGCACATATACTTTCTTTACGTATGCCAGATGCTTCTCTGGCATGCTCTGATTCAGTGGGCCTCCAGCATCAGCACTGAGAAACTTCGGGAGTGAGCCAATGCCTCTGAAATTAATTGGTGTTATCCTGTTGGCCTGAGGTGGCCCTGTCATCAACACGTGTACTGTGAAGGCCAGCAGGCTGAGAAGCACT
>NW_009942278.1:0-30219 GCF_000696875.1 Nestor notabilis | reverse complement strand
GGTTGCTTTACCGGAGCCACCACGGAGAGAAAGCTGTCTGGATCCGTTGCAAACTACTAGGGGATATCCTAATCATCTAGACCAAATTGCTGACGTTTCTACAATGAACTGATGTGCAGAACGATGTCTGTCCTCCATAAATACACTGTGTTTTAGCAAACTCATAACGTGTTTTAAGCCTTTGTCTCCGTTAATAAAGCCACTGTTCTGATGACAGTGTTTTGGATGAAGTTTTAATTTCATGCACGGGAAACCCCAGCACTCAGAGGGAGACGCTGAGGGTTACTCCAAAATGACTGCAATCACCTGCATCACCGCGTGCTTTAGCTGGGCTGCCAGCCAGCTCAGGACAGGGCTGGAAACTGGGCTTCATGTCTTTTGGTGATGATTCGGCTGAAGGCTGCTCCCTGCCCTATGTGTGCCCAGAGGGACAGTGAGGAACACAGACACTTTGGACCTCAGGTTTTCCCTTGGGAGAGGGCAGGGTTCATCCCGGCCACAGGACCTGGGCTGGGGAGGCAATGCAGGGGGGCAACCACCATGGGGTGGATCGTTTTTGCTGCTTTGTGTTTTATTCCCGTAAAAGATGGACCTCTGAAAGAACTTCTTGTCTCTCCCTTGGTCACAATTCGTGCGTGTGTCTGTGCATACCAGACTCAGCTCTTATTTCTACCAGCTGGGAGATGAGGGTCTGCATGTGCCAAAGTAGACATGGGGAGAAAGCACTCTTCCACACAGGTTTCATATCTGGTGCTAAAGAGAACACAAATTTAAGTGAGAAACCTAGATACTTGAGAGAGAATAGAGAATTCTGTAAGTCACTTGCTTTACCTCTGAACAATAAAGAGTAAACAGGAGGAAGCCTGGCTGAAACAGGTACAGAAAAACTGTCAGCAAAAAGAGACATCGCACTGTCTTGTTTTGTTATCGTTATTACTATTACTTTTATTACTGTTGTTATTATTATTGTTGTTGTCATTATTATTGCTATTATTACCATTATTACTATTATTGCTATTATTATTATTTTCCAGGATAGGGATGAGCTCTTCTTATCCCTGAGAGAAAAAGAAAATAAACAGCAGCTGGAAGCATGCAGAGAGACTGTGAAAGCCGGTGGAGCAAATGGGGCCAGAGGGCTGGGGTTCCCATGCATGGGCAAAGCAGGACTGGTCAGGGGGGAGCTGTGTGTTTTGGGGTTGAGGGGCAGAAGGGAGGTGTTAAAGTAGGGCAGCACCCTGGTGCAAATGGGGGGAACACTGTTCAGGGAGGACTTTACAAAGAGAAAGGGATACGAAGTGAGCAGCAGCGGGATTTTCCAGGCAGAGGTGGCCACGAGCTGTGGGTACAATTTTTGTGCCCGTGGGTTGGTGCTGGCCTGTGGGGGAGAAGTGTGGTGGTCCATTTACAGGGGTGGAGGTACACGTTAAGTTTTGTAAATCAGAACCTGTGCTTGTGGGTGTCTTTATGGTATTTCCCAGAGACGCTGTAGAGGCTTTTACTTTTGATCTTTTGTGGAATTATGAATTCATTTTTGTAGCATCTGGGCTTGGTTCCCATACACACACGCTAACAAGGACTTACATTTAGATGCTGGATGCTTTTAGGCAGCCAGGCTGTTCAGTGGTCCCCTCAGCACTGAGTCCAGCCCCAGCTACCACTGCCATCTCAGTGGCAATCTACACAGAACAATAAGTTCTGTGTAGATTGCCTCAACATGCAGCATTTTTACTGATGGTTTATTTACACAAAATTGGACTGAAACATGAAATACAAGACTAAAATACATCAAAAATTATTAAGCTTGTATAACTATTTTACAGTTCTCATTTTGCCTGGTCACAGTGCTCAGAATTACAAATGTGGTTTAAATAAAGATTCAAGTTCTAAATTTAAAACTTAAGGAAACAGGGATTTATGGTTCACTTGCATAATGCTGTCATTGTGAGAATATTCTCTGCGATACTGTGTGCACCAGCCTGAGGGCTCTTATCACATTGTTTATGCTCATGACCTTTTACATTACATTACAGTTATTTCTAACCTACAGATTGAAAAAAGCAGGTGAGGAGGAAAATCTGTGCCTGCCCTGCTCCTTCTCTGGGGGTTGGGATGGATCTGGCCACACCAGGGGCAGCTCCTAATAGTACCAGCCCCTGCAGGATGCACCCCAGTGTCTGAACAGGATGTGTCCACATGTGCTGTGGGAGACGGACAGCTGTAGGCCAGCTGTCAGCGGTGTACACCAGTGGCAACATTGGCTTCAATACTGTTTAACATCTTCATTAATGACCTGGATGACGGTCCAAAGTGAACCATGCAGTTCAATCCATGAAATGCCTCTGAGGAAGGATAGTCCCAGGCATCAGAACAGGCTCTCTTGGCCCAAGTGGGAGAGTTGGATCTTACCATATAGCTGAGGATCATGCAGTCTCAGCTTCATATCTTCTTTGCAAAGGGTCTGGGTTCTGCAGTTATCACTTTCTTACCACCAAAAAAAAAAAAAAAAAAATATAGAAAGGACAGAGCAGCTCCTACCCAGTTCCCTATGAGTATTGATCCAGAGTATAAGGTCAGTGATGAGATCAACATTACGGACACATTCCCAACAGATTGCTGGATGAAACAGCAGGGCTGTCTTGAAGACAAGCAGAAAGGGAGACCCTTCCAGAGCAGCTCACGGACATACCAAATGCCTACTGCCATGGTTCTGACCTGTTGTGGAAAGACTATTCAGGAATGTCCTGGGTTCAGGACATTCTTGGATATCCTATATAAACCCTTCTTGGACTATCCTGTGCCTCTGTTGACTCTAGAGTCCGCAGAAAAGCTAACGGAGCCCTGTGGCTGGATTGGGGCACCTATGAGAACAGAAAGTGAGGCTGCCTCACTTAACATCAGGGAGGGGGCAAGGGTGCATACTAACACTTCCAAGGTGGCCCCTACTACACACAACTTAGCTGAGTGCCCAAAACAAGCACCAAAGCTTTTGAAGGTTCATCTTGGGTTTTAACAGCAGATAGCGGACTGCAAGAAAGGTTGGACTCAATCCTGTGGTTCAGATATAATGTGTTTATTGATCATGACATAAAAAAAACCAGCTGCCTCAAGTGTCAGCCCATTAGGACTCATCCATGGTAGATCTGTTTGCCTGTTGGCAACTCCATTTCAAGATCTTAATTTTCTTTTTGGTTGGATCTTCCAGCTGGAAAGCGAACCCAGGCATGAAACCCAGTGCTGTCATTAGTCTAAGCCCAATTAAATGAGCTAGTTGAATGGCAAGCAGCGGGACAAAGAGGCCTTACTGGATTGTGCTGTTTTTTAATTCTCCCTGCATTCTGTGGGCTTTGCCCATGTTCTACCTGCTAGCACAGAGTGTGAATCACCTTCTTCTGGTCCAGCTTCTTCTAGGGCTTGCTGAATCTCTTCCCAGAAAACACCTAGTCAGAAACTCAAAGACAAAGATGACCAACTCGCATTGCTCATCTGCAGCCAAGTCTCCTCCAGGCTTCCACACAGTTCAGACTTGGTGTCCCTGGTGGAGGCAAAGCAGGCACTGCTCTTCATTAGCAAGCATCAGGAAAACATATGCCTTTGGGTGGCAACCTCTCGGGTACAAGATGGGGAAGTACTGAAAGGACAACTGAGATTCACATCAGAAGTCAAGAGTTTGGAGATAACATTGCATGGACACAGTACTTTCACACTCCCTGGAAATATCCCATGACATTTTCTGCTGGGGGTTTAGTTTCTTCAGTTGTTTGTTGTTGTTGTTTTGTGGTGATATTATTTAGTTTGGTTGGTTTAGTCGTTTGGGTTTTTTTTTTTCCCTTTCTTTCCATACCTCACTCGTTGAGCTACCAGAGGAAACAGTTACATACCAATCAACACTGATATAACGTCTCTGTGGATGTTTTCAGGCTTTCTACCTGTTTTTAATTTGCATGGAATTACATGATGTTGCATCCACTCAGCTGCTATACCTTGTGAGGTTTCAGTTTAACAGAAGTAGTGAGAGCTTTATGCCTTTGTGTTGGTGGTGGATCCATCACAGGCTGGAGCTGGGCAAAACATACCTGCAGATGAACAAGAGATGGCAGTATTGGACTAGAACAGATTCTCAGCAAGCAGCTGTCTCTAAAAGCGTCTGTTAGCTGAATTGTGACGAATGGGATTTGGGGGGATGAGATTATTTTATTATTATTATTAAAGCAAACTGGAGCACATACCTATACTTTGCTTGGCTAGAAGATCTGTGACCCCTTACAAGCTATCTTCAAACCTAGATCTCTGCAAGGTGGATATCATCTCTTGCTGGGAAGGGAATGTGCACAAAAACATACTCAGGGACCTGAGCAGTCTTACCTCGGGCCATCACACAAACCCAACATGCATTCCTTCTCACACCCCATTCCTCAGCCTACTTGTGTGAGTCCCATTTCAGCTCATGGATGGGCTTCAGTCCCCAGCCCTGTCTCCTGCAGACAGCTCAAACCTATGCTGTAAGCATCTTGTCTTCCACACAGACCCCTCATCCACATGACGTAGCTTGTCTCCAGTCTCATCTCCAGCCCCATCTCCTCTGACTGCACTACCCAGATGGATTCTGGACCTGGTTCATCACTCGCCTCCCCTGGGACTGTTGATGGACCATGTTACCAGCACCCAGCTGTGCCCCACTGGTGAGGGCACTCTCTGTGGTGGGGTCCACCTTGGATCCCAGCTCACTTTCCCTTGGGAAGCACACAGCCCTTGCTGCAGTGATGCTGCTCTGCCTTAAGTCTCACTCTTGTTTTTTCTTGAGTAGCAAGCTGTCCCTGTGCTGTGGTAAGCAGGAACTTGGGGCCCTTTCTACATATGACAAAGTTCTTTACAGTGAGGGTGGTGAGGCACTGGCATTTGTGAATGCTCCAAACCTGGCAGTGTTCAAGGCCAGGCTGGACAGAGCCTTGAGGGACGTGGTTTAGTGTGTGGTGTCCCTGCTCATGGCAGGGGGTTGGAACTAGATGATCTTAAAGTTTTCCAACCCAAACCATTCTATGTTTCTACAGACATGACCTGTGCCCTGTTTCTCTCTAGGTAGGAAGTAGGAGTGTCTTCATGGCAGTGAAAGAAGTTCACCAGCATAAAATAACTTCTCTGCTGGCTGCGAGCGGTGAGCCTTCTCCCAGCATGATCTCCCTGGGGCAACATCTAGATACCATCACAGTGAAAGCAGGATGCATGTCCAAACTTCCTTCTGTCTCCAAGAGAGGTCTACGTGCCATAGGGCCTGTCTTCATCAATGTCCCTGTTCTCCCATGTTTCCCACAGGAACTCTTGAATATATTGTCTGTGAAAGGGCCATCAACTAAGTGGATATTTGGACCAGCTTCCAGCAAGAAAGCAGACTGGAAGCTGAAGGAGGCCCTAGACACAGGAGGGGATGTTGACTGGGAAAACCAAACTGCACTTGCTGGTGCTGGTTACCCAGGTGAATTCTTCTGATCTGGGACTGCAAGATCTCCCTGCTATGCTGCAGCTTCCACTTCAGTGACTGGCTTTGTTCTAGCCAGGAGCCCACACTAAAGCTACTGTGCAGCCATACTCTGTTTCTCAGATTTACAATTCCAAGTTCGATGTTTTTCTTCTCTGTCTCCTTTTCTGTTCCTCCTCTTCTGTCTCTCTTTTTTGGCATGCCCATGAGACACTCACTTCATGGTCTTCCTGAGTGTTCACCTCATGGAGGCACACTGACGTTTAGGGGACAGCAGAAGGCAGAGAAGAATGGGGAGTCCTGTTAGCAGGCTGGTGTGAGTTTGCTTGGCCCATACCCCAGGATGCTCTGTTAGTGTTGCTGAAACTAATCTGCTTCCTCCAAGCCAGAGTCACTGAGATGTTTCCTGTAGCATCAGAGGGAGCATTCAAAGTGTTACCTGGAGCTCTTGGCATTGCAGGACTTATCCTGAAACATGCCCTAGAAGCTTTTGCTGGCTGCCCTCTATCGAGGACTTGATATGACCCTCAGAGAAGCTGAGTAAGGAGGAGAGATTGGAAGAACTGAAGGAGTAAGTTTTGCAGGCAGTGCCACTTGTATGAAGGGACTGGTAGAGGCCTGAGAGTTCCCTGCAAACTGATGGTTTCCTGTAAAATCTTCTTGGTTCTGACAGCTGCTTATTGCTGCTGTGGAGTAAGATTTAGTTGAAACATGGCACAGAAGAGAATTTCTTTAGACAGAACACTTCTTTAAGGGACCTGAGATTGCTGCACAAAATGACTGTTGTAAGGAGTGGCCAGCAGTTGCAGTGTAAAGTAGTAGCAGCCACTGTGGTGTTACATTATGTTCATTTTGAGTTCCCTTAGGGTCACTGACAAATTGTTTAGAGCCAGTTTCCTACTCCTCAAGCAGTTGCTGTCTCTTGCTGCACCACATCAGGCAAAACTTACAGACAAGCAGGATGGACTCCAGCAATCTTGCCATCTGCACTGGACCAAACATGCTGAGCAAGAACTTCCTCTTGCTGGAAGTGCTGATGGAAGTAAAAGACGAGATACATTGAATTTACGAACCAGTTACACCAACCTGGACCAAACAGAGCATTCCCATTGAGGGGTACCTTACTGTCTCCTCTTGCATGCTTGGGGAGGAGCTTTTCATAAGAGTGGCGACATGGATGCAGCTTGCTGCACATAAAAAAGGGTAAGGAGTCAGAAAGGCTGATGCATTTTCTGCCCTTGAATTGAAACCAGTGTATTTATGTGGGCAGATGAAAGTGCTGGTGGAGTTCCTCATTAACAACTGCATGGAATTATTTGGGAAGGAGGTCACCCGCCTTCTATACCCCTCAGCTGAGGAGCAGCACAGTGCCCATAGACAGTTCAACAGGTATGGAGATGGACAGAAGATAATTACAGGCTGGGCCTGCTGATCCCTTTTCCTTAATGTGTTACTGCATCTTTGAAAAGCTGAATTGCTTCTGAGTGCTCAAGATACTACAAGGACTATGCCATGGCAGTCCTTTTCTACTGGAAGACTCCCCAAAAGTTCAGTGGCAAAATTAACAAAATAAAATACACAGTAGGTGTTCTGTCCTTCACATGCACACTAACCACAGTCTCTGAGTGTGATGCTTTTAGATCAAGGGTGTTTTTGGTAGGGCTGGAAACAGAACATTGCTTGCTCAACCCAGCTCATCCTCCAGTCTGTGTTCTGCCATAACATTTTAGGACAAGCATGCAATGACAAAAAATGCCTTCCTGGTAAAACCTGACAGTGGTAATGCTGTTAGTGTCCTGTATTGCACTTGTGCTATCAGAGTTAGCTCTATCCAGAACTGTTTATTTTTCAAGGTATGCTGAAATCTGATGGTCTAGTCTCCGATGTCTTAGTATGTGGCTGAGATATTATTTTCCAAAGCATTTCCCATCAGTGCAGCAAATATTACACAGAATAGGGCATCAGAACAGAGCCTAATGATTCTATGATTCTATGAGTTTTCCTCCTGGTTTTATTGCTTCTCAGAAGTCACTTCACTGCACATGCTTTTGCTTTCTAGAGCTATGTTTAGAAGAGTGTGGTGACCACAAAACAGATACAGACTGTCTGACAGATGCATTTCTGAATAGACCACCCTCTCTAACTCCTCCCAGACTCAAGGGCAGATGTGGTCAAGGAAATGGAAAAAGGACAGGTTTGTCAGGTGCACAAACACCACACTGAAATGAATTCATGTATGATGTCTTGATGCAAATCTGAGGCAAAAAATGTGCGAGGTCACCCTCCTGCAAGGAAAGAAAAACCCTCCAGTCTCTACTGTGAGATTAACTGTGAAATGAAGGCAGACGCATGCTCCTCTGTGAGACATGGTTCTCCTCCTTTCAGCTACTAGTTTCAATGTTGAGAAATAACTGCCCACTGCAGACACAGAATTCACCCCGAGAGAGGCGGGGAGCATAGATGTGAGCTTAGGGTCTGGGTAACTCTTCTGCCTTCCACTGGCAGGCCCCAAAATTGATGTGATGGGACTATGCCATGGATGTCCCATGGATGGGCCCAGTGGTCAGTGAGCTGAGCAGGGAACAGCCTTGTGCCCAGGTAGCAACAAGGGCCAGCAACACCTGGGGTAGTGTGAATAGGACTCAGTCCAGAGAGCAAGAGGAGGGATTATACCCCTCTGATTGGTATATGTCAGACTTCACCTGCATATCGTGTCTGCTTTGAGCCCTCCAAATAGAAGAGACGTTGACAAACTGAAGGATGTCACTTTTTGTGCACTGTATCCATGGAGGATGCTGTACAATCTCTAGTTCAATTATAAACTCATCTCTCATTTGTATTCATGAAATGGACAGTCATCTTTACGAAGTCCAGCAGGGGGAGATATTTTTCTGCATTAGAGCACAGATCTTTAAAAAAAATTAAACTCACATGAAGAACAGGGCAATAGGTGTTACGTTACTCAAGCTGCTTTTTGTAGGCAAAAGATGGAGATTCTAAGTTCTCTTAAAGTGCAGAATTAAAGATGGATTAGCTCATTTGTTTGTAGCATACCCTGGTACTGAATTAATTATTGCTGCCAGAAGTACCTTTTCTTTCTTTAAATATATTTTCATGAGTGCATTCAGTGCTGTTGTTACTTCTTATATACTTCAGAATATATTTTACATGTATCCAACTCACCAGCCACAAAACTGTATACATCTTTTTATATCTGACACCTCGTGAATTTAAATTGGATTTAAATTTACCTAGTTTTACTAATATCCTTAAGTGGAAAAGTTATTCAACACTCAGGTAGCAAAGATGATGGAAATCTATGCAGATAAGCATTAATAAAAGCCTGATAAAATATGATTGTATTAATGTGTGAAATACTTGGACTGAATTCTTCATTCATAGAGAAACCCATAGAATAAAACAGAAAACAGTGATCATACTGGAGAATTCATGGAGATTCATTGCTGTGCAGTAAGAACAGCATATGATACATAGTTTTGTAGGAGGATTGGAGGATTTTGAAAAGCTACAAATATGTAGTTTTCTGTTCAACTCCATAGCTGTTGAGTAGTTTCTGCAGAGAACAGTTTACAAACTACCTGACATTCACATTTTCTGTATGAAGTAGTCCAAACAGAGAAAGACGTTTAACTTATGGACAGTTTAGGGGCTGGTAGCCCTCTTCAGTTTTGAAGTAAAAGAATTGATCCACTGGTAGTTGCATCAATTATGCTTTTATTTAGACACTGGTACTCTAGCCAAACTGTTTATTTGTTCTCCTTTGGAGCTACCTATGTAACTTTGTTGCTATCGCACGATTTATTGTGCAAATTACATCTCATAAATCCTTAACAGAGTAAAGTGTTAGAGATCTTAAGAGTCTACTGAGGATTTTCTGCCTTCCACTGAAGACATGGTGTAAACTCTTCTTTGAGAAACTTCCAAGCTTCTTGGAAAGGTGTTGGTAGCTCCAAAGAAATACTGATCAAAAGTTGTTCAGATTGAAGATTTCCAATGGTATTTGTGCAAATTAACATGTGATGTACATAGTTACTGCAATAGCCAGATATTGGAGGAGCATGTGTAAGCCTTCAGGTTCCTGCTGTGCATCAGATTTGGGGCAGGCGAAGGTGAACTCAGCAGTGAGTGAGGCTCCAGAGTTACCTACAGTTACCCAGCACAGGGTTTGGCCTGTGTGCACCATGAACGCAAGAGGTTGCTGGTTACTGTGTGGAGACTTCTGCTTTTGGAAGAAACTTTCTTCTGGGTTTGTAATGGAAAAATATAGAGGGAAATATGCTTCACTAAAGAGCTGGGAACTGAGACATAAAGTAATCACAATTACTCAAATAAGCTTCTTGAAGTTAGGTACTGAGTTACTGAAGTTACAGCTGTTATGTTTTTATTGTTCGTATCTTTCTTTATCCTTCTTTACCCTGTCTAAATTCAAAGACAGAAGTATTAAAAAATGATGTGATCATCTAGCATCATTACAGCTGGCATGGACGTTTGCATAAAGCAGCTGCAGACCTCTCCTAGACAAGGCTTTTGCAGTCACCCCTGCTCAGAAGTGACACTGCACTGAAGACCTTTTGTGCCACCCAAATTCTGAATGGGATTTTCTTCTCCCTTTTGGCCTGCAGTTATGCTGACACCAGCAAGGTCAGAATCTCACCTTAGGCTCTTGCTTTCCCCTTTCTTATAATTCTGCCCAGTCTTGTGTTTGGCAAGAGAGATATGGATCATTTTCTTTGTTCTTGTACAGCAATTTTCGGCACTGTTTATCAATCTTCTGAACTATCAGACCATCTTTAATGTAAATTTTAAATATATACACATACACAAACCAAGTAAAAAAGTTATCCTTTACTTGAAGTGCACTAACTGAGAATGTTTCTTATGATATAGTAGATATGATTTACAGTATCTATAGTACACATACTATTTCTATGGTGCAGTGATTTCCTACAGAAATAATGACATTTTGCTGTAATTAACCTCTATTCACAAAATATGCTATTTCTATGTAGTTTGTTGAGGATAAGGCATAGTATTTTTTATGATGTCCAGATGTGCTACTGAAACATTGCATTGTGTACAGTCGGAGCGCAAACAAAAAGTTTCAGTGCAGCTGAAATGCAATTTTTCATTAATGCTAAGACAAAACTTTTCTTGATGTTTAAAAAATATCAACTTCTTAGCCCAGTCCATCAAACCTCAAAAAATTCTGAATGGTTTACAGCATGTGAATTTCCATTTCCAATCCATTATTACCTGAAGGAGATGCAGTTTAAAGCAGCAGAAAAAAACAAAACAAAATACCTAATACTCTAAAATAAATACTTGAACAGTGTTCTCTTTTCATAAACCCTGGGAATTTATAATGTTATATAATGTCAGATTATCATCAGAAGCATCCTATAACATGCTGTCATTTGTAATGAATGCTGCTAAATTCTGTCTCATTAATGGGTTAAGGCATTATTCAGTTCAGTCAATACCCACATCAAAACTTCTTCACCATCTGCTGCTGAAATGCCTTATTTTTCAGAGTGAAGTGTGTAAGAAAACAATAGTCTGCATGTCAGTACAGATCCAAGTATGTCTTGCCTGGATTGTTTTACCTGGAATCATCTTCTTTAACACCTTGAAGTTACGAGATCGGGGCAACATGTTTGCACCATTGACAGTGACATATATTTGGGAGAAGGGTCAGAAAAAGAGTATTTGATTCACTGAGTGTTTTTTTTTTTTAAATGCGGGTCCCAAATTTTAAAAGAAAAAAGATCATGTGTCTTTCTTTAGCTTGTTACAAAACACTTGAGAATTCTCAAATGAAACTACACTGATTTTTTCCCTTTAAATTTGGAGTTGTAATTTTCTGGGGTTTTGGGTTTGACTGGGTTTTTTTGAGACCTATTCTAATTTAGTTGGTTCATGAGGTGACACACAACAGCCTCAAGGCTCTGAAACAGTTCTGAGATGAAAGAAGGCTGCCTGCCCACAACTGCAAGACTATTCTGAGGGTCACCACTCAAGCATAATACAGACTATACAATTCAGCAACATAATAATAAACAGAGCTCAGAATGAAAGAGCTGCCATGAAGCATCTATGAAATATTGGTATACAAACGTAAAATAACTTCCTTCTCAATGAACACAAAGGAAGGGGGAAAAAAGCAAATACTTTCTTAAGTGGTGCTATGAGCTTTAAAGACCATTATCTGTGCCTAAGTTGAGACAAAAAATACATAAACCATTCCTGTGTCACATGTTTAGTGAACATAAACTTAAAAAAATACAAACTGCTTTTGAAAATCTTGTGAGTTTAGAGGAGAGGAGGGAGAGGAAAAATAGTGTGAGAATATGTCATGATTAAGAATTGTGACCAAAACTATCTTAGGACATGCAAACTATCCTACAGACAGAAACTTTAATTTTGCAAGACCCAGGACCTGTTATTTAGATGGCTACTCAAAAACTGAGCTTTCCTTGTATTGCATTCTATATCCACTGCTTATTAAGAACAAAAACTAAAAGGTATTGCCTAGAAACTTGTCAGTAAGGAAGTACATTCCCTGAAAATGTGCAATTGCCAGACATACAGATAGCCATCCCCTAGCTTAAGACAGGAGTAGCAGCACTGTGCCTGATGAGTGTTCTACCCTTCTAAGCCATATCTTTGTGGAAAGCACAGAAAAAGTGTTTTCTAAAAGTGGTTTTGATGAATGTTGGAAAAACTAATTCATGTTTTAGATCTATAAAGTTTAAGCTTTTAGTTATTAGCAAAACTACCAGAAAGGTCATAATTTTATTTTTATGTAATAAAATACCAACCTAGTCATAACAGATTTATCTCTTTATTTTTTATTTCTCTATATACAGATCAAACTCAATATTTGAGTGGCAGGAAGGGTTCTGAGTGTAAAAGTCTACTGTCAGTGTACAGAAAGTGGAATCAAGTTCTGCTTCATTATGCTTGTTTTAATAAGTAGCACTACTGTTCCTGACCAAGACTCTGATTCTAGATTCTCTAAGCAAAATTCTAATTTTGTGAAGTAATATCTTAAGTATAATAAGCACATGTAGCAATCTCCTCACTCATGTAACTTCCGTTTTCTTGAGGTTCCCTGTATCTCAATCTTGAGACCTTCCTCAAGATAAAGTTTTACTGTTCTTTTATTCTTATTTATGTATTGGAAACAGATCACTGGAATGCAGCTACGACACTTCTTTACTGGGTGCACATTCATTTTTTGTCTACCACTGATTTCTCATTGCTCAAAACCCTTTACTAAATGGCTCTTAACAGAAAGTACAAACATTAGAAGTACATAAGGAAGGAATATATAACCAGAATTAGGGAAAAAATATGTAAACATAGTTCCTGCTAAGCAGGCTGCTAACTGACAACTCATAATCTCTTTGCAAACATGTACAGGTCAGGAAGTAAACCATTCAATTCTTATCCTGTTCACTAACAGCCTTCCCAGCACCGTCGTTTTAGTAACAAAAACAACTTGCACATTCTGTCCCTCCTTCGGTATTTATGCACATAATAAACACTTGACTTAAAAGCGGGGCCAGAGAAATGGCATTTCAAGTTATCTATAAAGACCAACACGGCTCCAAATGCCTATTACAGTGTCGAATTTCCCTCTGCCGCAAACAGACAGGAGAGATGACAATATGTTGGCATAGCAGGTTTTTAGGTCAACAGCTATGCCAACATCTTGCCTGCCCTCCAGCTCTGCATAGAACAACTTCTTGAAAAGGCATCTGTGGGAATTGTGCAATCTTTTAGTGTAATTTGTTTGATCTGAAATAGAAAACCAAAATTTAGGTAGAAGCTTCATACTGTTATGTAAAACATCTTAATATCAATCAAACAGTACAGTGTACAGTAACTCTAATGTGATTTGGTTTTTATCCCTTAGGCTATGAGATCTCAAAAAACGCCCTGACAATAGGCCCGGTTTTCAATTCTGTATCTACAACAGTTGCAGAGGAGAGACAGTGTTTGCTTAGCTATTTTTCATAAAGCAATAATGTATTCAGGACTTCCATTACCAATACACCAACAAAACCCCAGAAGGAGGATGGCCAGTCTAGAGGTGTATCCTATAAACTGTAGTAGATGCATATTCTCAAGTGACTTCATTCTCAATACTCATTTTCTGGATTTGGTCAGTCTCTTTGTCCTACATTCACCTAAAAAAAAGAAAAAAGAAAAAAAAAAAGAAAAAAAGGAAGAGATTTAAAACACAAACATTTGCTGTTATAAAAATGTATCAGCAGCTTCATTCATACTTAGAAATCACACTGCCACCTTCTTGTAATCTATTTATTTCCTTTGCACAAATATTTGCAGAGGGTTTTTTGGGCAGCAGATTTGCCAGGGAGACAGATTTTCAGGAGGAAAGTGGTAGTCATTACAGAACTGGATGCAGTCTCACAAAATTTACCTTGCCCACAGTGCCACACTGGCTGTTTGGTGGTTGGTTTGTGGGTTTTTAGTTTATTTTGAATGGAAGAGGGGCAGGGGGTGAGGGGAAAGATATTCTAATATATTTCTGTTACCATGTACCTGGTGCTGTACAGTAGCCAAACTGGCAAGACTGAAATGTAAGAGCCTAATAAGCTTATAAGGACATTTGATAACTGTATCTAGATCATGTTGACTAGGTCAGTCATTTGCAGCACCAAACATACTTGCTGCTGAACAGACAATGCTGTCAGCCGTGGGAATTGTGAACTGTACCTTTAATTTTAATTTCCAAGCTCTGTATTCAAACCCTGCACTTTAAGGTTATATCAGCACTGGGGCTTTTCTTTTCTTCCCTCCCCCGCCCCCTACTGGATTTTGGGGGGTGAGAAAAGCAAAAGAAAAGTTACTTATTTACACTGGCTACAACATCTTTAACAGAAGACAAGTGCATTCATGGTCACCAGACACCCCGGTAGCATAACACTTTGTGAGTAGTACTCTTTGAAGAAGCTGTGTTCAGGTAAACTGTTCCAAAGCTGTGACTGTTGCACAACGTAGCCTCCTTCTTCAAGTGTTAACTATGCCATCAGTGATCACTTAACAGCTACAACACAGAACTGTCCAAAACCAGGAGTGAATACAGAAAGGCATAATTTCCATATTACATAAATAGAATAGAAACCATTACGGAACTAAACACTGTTGCATTTCAAAATATTGCGAGAGCACCTTCTGTTCTTCTTAACGCTTGTGTCTTTAATTAACACTATAATTAGCATGCAAACTATCATGGTCTTACACAACTGAAAGTTTGTTTTTCCACCAATTATTCTCTTGTAAGAAAACAGTGTAAGATTGAAGATGTGAATGACACTACGTTTTAAAGGATCACTTCGAAACTATTTTAAAATCCAGTTTAAGAGAAAGCTCTTAAATCCACCATTTGTAAATATTATCAATGAATTCCACTGGAATGTTCCATTCAGGTTGCTGTATCTCTGCATGGGAAGAAGTTTTAATTCTTCATATTGGGAAACACTTTGCAAGTTCAAAATGCTTATTTCTTAAAAATTGTGGATATACAGAAAAAACAAGTTTACTTGCCTATTTTGCATTTACTAAGGCTTTCTGCCTTTAAAAAATAGTTTATATAGATATGTTTTAGGCAGGTATGTTCATACATAACTTTTCTTACCTTATAATTCTCTTGTGTGGTTATGTTAACACTTCGGCAACATCCCTGCATTTGCTTAAGCTAACAACTTTTCCCAGACTTTTTTGAATTGAAAACTGCCTATGTTCTGCAGAACGTTTGTGTGCAAGTGCACTCACCTCAGTAAAGGGTTTTTATATCCTGACATGACATATAATAAACAAGAATTAAACTAAACAGCAATGTCAGCAGACAAGATCAGGGTGTGCTATCATTGATGTTCTGTGACCTGTCAATCATACAATCTCTTCTGTCCTAAGAAAGCCTGTCGTTAGGCTTTCTCCTAACAACTTATACACTGTTAGAGGAAGAGTGTATAAGCTGCAGCACAGTCTGGACTCAGGCCAAGGGAGGTATTACTTCAAAGCTCCATATCCCAGCTGTATGGTTTAAACGCAGCTGGTAACTCAGCACTGCAATGCCAGTCACTCCCTCCCTCCCCACCCCGGCCCCTGCTCCCAGAGGGGTGGGAAGGAGAATTGAAAGAATGTAAAACCCACGGGTTGAGATAAGAACAGTCCAGTAACTAAGGTATAATATAAAACTACTACTAGTAGTAATAATAAGGGAAATAACAAGAGGAGAGAATATCGAACTACAAAGGGAAGGGGAAAAAGCCCCACAATAGCTAGCAGTGCAGCACAATACAATTGCTCACCGTCTGCCAACCGATACTCAGCCTGATCCAAGCAGCGATCTGCCCTTCCGGGTAACTCCCCCCAGTTTATGTACTGGGCATGATCTGCTGTGGTTTGGAATATCCCTTTGGCCAGTTTGGGTCTAGGATCCTGTCTCTGCTCCCTCCCAGCTTCTTGTGCTCCTCGTCACTGGCAGAGCATGAAACTGAGAAGTCCTTGATCAGGGTAAGTGCTACTGAGCAACAACTAAAACATCGGTGTGTTATCAGCACTGTTCTCAGACTGAAGCCAAAACAGAGCACTGTGCCTGCTACTAGGAAGAAGGAAAACAGCTGAACCCAGGACAATCTCTAAACCAAAGAGTCTGGATTTGACATGCTGTGATAACCCAAAATGTAAACAGTTCAAACTGCTGGGAAGACTATGCTTTGCAGAAGTAATGGGCTGCTGGTGGAACTTCACATCCTATTTGAAAAATCAGTCACTGAAACTGAAAGCAGAGCTGTGTAAAGCTTTCAGAACTACTATGGGTAACTTGTAGGACAGGGCAGTCAGTTTTGACTGTCTGCTGATAAAGTATCATTGCTGCCACAGCTTGATCTAGGCAAAGCTAATTGTGAAAGAATAAAGGAAGCCTGTCTAACATAATTAATGTCTTTTGTACATTTTGTAGATTTCTCCACAGACCCTACCAGCTGACAAGATGAACAGGTTAGCTACCTGGCAATACATTAGATGCTACCAGACGCACAAAGCATACCATTTCCTGAACAGGTAGAAAATTTAAATATAACTAATAAAAGCAGAGTTGTGATGGGGGAATGCAGATAGTGCATTTTTGTGAACAACTTGCCAACTTCATCTGTTATTGCTGTTAAAAAGTTCAGTAGCAGTACACACCTCCTCTTCAGTATGGCCAGATAAGAGTATGAGAGGGGGAAGCAAACAGGCTACAGGCTGACTTCATTTGATGCATTAAAGCCTCTCCCACTCTGACTGCTCTTCACCATTTTCAAACATGCTGCAACAGAAGACTGAGTGAATGAGGCCCTCTATAGACAGATAGGAGCAGCCTCACATACACAAGCCCTTGTCCTCACTGGGGACTTCAGCCACTCTCATTATCTACTGGGGGGGGGAGGGAGCAACTCAGAAAAGCATAAGCCATCCATGAGGTTCCTGAGATGCCTTGATGATCATTTGCTTCTCCAAGTGACAGAGGAGCCAATGAGGAGAGAGGGTTCTGCTGGATCTTGTTCTCACAACAAGGGGGGGCTGGTGGGGAACATGAAGCTCAAGGGCAGCCTTGGCTGCAGTGACCATGAAATGGTGAGTTCAAGATCCTTGGGGTGGTGAGGAGGACACACAGCAAGCTCACTACCCTGGATGCCAGTAGAGCAGACTTTGTCCTCTTTAGTGATCTGCTTGGTATGGTACAATCATAGAACTATAGAATTCCATGGGCAGCCTGTTCCAGTGCCTCACCACTCTTACAGTAAAGAATTTCTTTTTTACATCCAACATAAATCTCCCCTGTTTAAGTTTGAACCCATAACCCCTTGTCCTGTCACTACAGTCTTTGCTGAACAGTCCCTCCTGCATCCTTGGAGGCCCCCTTCAGATACTGGAAGGCTGCTAGGAGGTCTCCACTCAGCCTTCTCTTCTCCAGGCTGAACAGGCCCAACTTTCTCAGCCTGTTTTCATACAGGAGATGATCCAGCCTCCTCATCATCCTTGTGGTCTCCTCTGGACTTGCTCCAACAGCTCCATGTCCTTCTTATGTTGAGGACACCAGAACTGCACACAGTACTCCAAGTGAGGTCTCACAAGAGCAGAGCAGAGGGGTAGGATCACCTCATTCAGGTACCACGAGATAAAACCCTGGAAGGAAGAGGGGCCCAAGAAAACTCGTTAATATTTAAGGATCACTTCCTCCAAGATCAGAGGCAATGCACATCGGCAAAAAGAAAGTCAGTCAAAAATGCCAGTAGGCCTGTGTGCGTGAAGAAAATGCTCCTGGAGAAACTCAAGCTCAAGTCTACAGAGGGTAGAAGAAAGGACAAATAGCCTGGGAAGAATACAAAGAAACTGTCTAAGCAGCCAGGGATCAGTTAAGGAAAGCTAAAGCCCTGATAGAACTAAATCTGGCCAGGGACATCATGGGCAACAAGAAAAGCTTCTATAGGTGTGTCAGTGACAAAGGAAAATGAGGGAAAATGTGAGCCCTCTCCAGAAGGAAACAGGAGAGCTGGTTACCCAAGACACGGAGAAGGCTGAGGTACTCAATGACTTTATTGCCTTGGTCTTCACCAGCAAGTGCTCTAGCCACATATCCAAGTCACAGAAGCAAAAGCAGGTACTGGGAGAATGAGGAACTGCCCCCTGTAGAAGACCAGGTTCGAGACCACCTAAAGAACTTGAAGGTGCACAAGTCTATGGGACCTGATGAAATGCATCCAAGGATCCTGACAGAATTGCTGGATGAACTTGCTAAGCCATTACCCATCATATCTGAGAAGTTGTGGCAGTCTGGTGAAGTTCCCACTGACTGGAAAAGGGGAAACATAATCCCCATTTCTAAAAAGGGAAAAAAAGAGACACCCAGGGAAAGACAGGTTGATTAGTCTCACCTCAGTGCCCGGCAAGGTCATGGAGCAGATCCTCCTGGAAACTATGCTACAACACATGATAAAAAGGGAGGTGACTGGTGACAACCAACATGGCTTCACTAAGGGCAAATCCTGCCTGACCAATTTGATGACCTTCTAGGATGGGGCTACAGCATTGGCAGATAAGGGAAGAACAACTGATGTAATTGTGTAAAGAATATGACACTGTCCCACACAACATCCTTCTCTATAAACTGGAGACACAAATTTGATGCATGGACCACCTGGTGGATAAAGAATTGGCTATATGTCCGCATGCAAAGAGCTGTGGTCAATGGTTCAATGTCCAATTGGAGATGTGTAATCAGTGGTGTCCCTCAGGGTTTGGTGCTGGGACTGATCCTGTTCAACATCTTTTTCGGCAACATGGACAGTGGGATCGAGTGCATCCTCAGCAAGTTTGCTGATGAGATTAAGCTGTGTGGTGCGGTTGATATGCTGGAGGGAAGGGATGCCATCCAGAGGGACCCTGATACACTTGAGAGGTGGGCTAATGACAACCTCATGAAGTTCAACAACACGAACAGCAAGGTGTCGGGGCAATCCCAGGCACAGCTACAGGCTGGATGGAGAAGAGATTCAGAGCAGCCCTGCAGAGAAGGACTTGGTGGTGTTGGTTCATGAGAAGCTCAACAGAACCCAGCTTCAGTGTGCGCTCGCAGCCCAGAACCCAACTGTGTCCTGGGCTGCATCAAAAGGAGCTTGAGCAACAGGTCAAAGGAGGTGATCCTGACTCTCTACATGTCTCTCATGAGACTCTACCTGCAGTACTGTGTTCAGCTTTGGGGTCCCCAATGAAAGAAGGACATGGACATGCTGGAGCATGTCCAGAGGAGGGCCACAAAGATGACCAGAGATCAGAGGTCTGGAGTATCTCTCCTGTGAAGACAGGCTAATAAAGCTAGGCTTGTTCAGCCTGGAAAAGGCTCCAGGGAGACCTTCAGAACCTAAAGGGGCCTACAAGAAACGTGGAGGGGGATTTTTCACAAGGGCATGTAGTGACAGGGCAATGGGTGATAACTTTAAATGGAAAGATTAGATTAGACATTAAGAAATTCTTCACTATGAGGGTGGTGAGACAATGGCACAGGTTGCCCAGTTGTGGCTGTCCCATCCCTGGCAGTGTTCAAGGCCAGGCTGGACGGGGCTTGAGCAACCTGGTCTAGTGGAAGGTGTCCCTGCCCATGGTGGGGGGTTGGAACTTTAAGGTCCCTTCCAACCCAAACCATGCCATGATTTTGTCATGATTCTGTGCAAAGTGGTTGAATCAGATCAAGACTCAGCACCTCACAGAGGCAAAGATGTAGGCATAAAAGAATCTTGAAAAAATTCAAAACTCCACATGAACACTGCAGACTGTGCTTTTAGGAGGGGAAAAAGAAAGGGAGAGAAAGGGATTCACTGTGTACCCTGCAGTGGAGAACACCAAGATGCCTTCCAATCCCCAGCATCACCTGCTTATTGTGTACAGACCTGCTCTGAGCAGGTTTAGACAACCAAAATTTAAAGTGCTGGCAGCTGCCTGGAGCTTCTTCTGTGATATTGCTCCCACTATCAGAACCAGTAGCTGCACTGGCATTCACAGTGTGTGTGTGAGGGAACGCATCTGGAGAAAACGGCAGCCTTAGAGGCACAGTTTAATCCCTGTAATTATTGCAGGCCTGGTAATGTAAAGGTCTGCAAACAAATTCTGAATCTCCATAAAACTGGGAGTTTGGGACATTCCCTGAAGGATCTTTGTTTTAAAAACAAGTATTTTGGCAGCCTCTGACATGCATTATCCATTTCAGTATATTTTCTCACTAATTATAGACTGTGCCTAATTTCCTCAGAATAATAGCCTGAAATTTCTAAAGATAAGAGTCTGTCATAAATTGGCTTAATTGTATCTTAATTAATTTTCATTTATTGCATTGGCTGAAGTATTTTTTCCCATTAAATGCAGAATAAGCACATTTTTTAAGGAAATAAATACTTCACTTCAAGGAGACCAACTCAAAACAAGCACAGGCCACTACTGAGGATTCACACTCTTAATCCTACGGTACTGGTGAACAATCAAGCTATATGGAGGCTGAGGCCAAAGATGTGGCAGCTCTCCTGTGGACTGGGTTCCCATAGAATGTTTGGTAGATCTGTGGAAATCTAAAAACTTTCTGCACCTGGAAGAAGATGAAAGGAATGAGCAGGTCACCACTTTCTAGCAGATTCACAGTCATAGACTGCATGGAAGGTTTTCAGCTGGGAATGCACCAACAATGAAAAAGCAGCAGCTGGAAAGCAGGAAAATTTACAGCTGGGAAAATACTCACTGAGGGAAAACTTAAGTGTTGTCGTATTTCTTTAAAAACGATGCATACATATTTCTCCCTCACATCAAATTACTTGGCCAGAGAGAATTTTATAGGTTATTAATCCAGAAATATTTGTCCACTTATTGCAGTATAAAACACTGTTTCTAATTGTATTTGACTGAATAGAATCATTCTTTTCCTAGAATTGCGGGATTCTTCCTTACTAAGTTTTCCATGGGTATTCTTCAGGCTAAATTAAGAAATTCCTGGTTTCTCTCCCCTGTTCCCAACACCTATGAAATTTCTCCAGAGCCTAACAGACATTATTTTCCTGTGGAATCAAAAGATGCACCAGATTACAAAGCTTGGAAAATATTCCAGTTAATTTCTGTGGGTTTTGAATTGAGCCTATTAGGTCTACATGTGCTTTCTTTGTTTATTTTGTCCTGTTTTGTGGGGGCTTTTTAGGGGGGAGGGTTGTGGGCTTTTTTTTGTTTTGTTTTGTTTGTTTGTGTTTGTTTGTTTTTTATGTCTTGATTTTGCATTTATGAAATAATAATAATAATTAAAATAAAACTATGCAAAATTTTGTGGATCTTTACATCTCTGTGTTGAAGATGGCTAAGGTGTGACTGATACTCATCAACCCCCCAAAATTCATATATCCATCTCTCTGATAATATTTTTAATCAAGCCAAAAAAAAAAAAAAAAGTTACTTTAAAAAAATTCAGCCTGAGTTACTCTGATCTTTGCAATGAACATAGTTTCAAGAGCTGAACTTCTCTTTTCTAAATTGTCATTTTTGCCCTTAAAAATATCTGATTTTGCAGGTGGTTGTAGGAATAACGGATACATAGTACAGACTGTGTCTTTTGGGAAATGTTGTGTTATCTGTCATTCTCTCAATACTGAAAAATGTTTGATTTCAAAATGAGAGATTATTTGGAAGATCCCAGATTGAAGCATCCCGTGGAGACCAGGTTCCTGAGTTTTTGCTGAATTTTAAATTCTGAATTCTCCTCTGGGAGACTCAGCCATCTTAAAAGTGGCCCCAGAATGAAGGAACTGAGGTGCATGAGTTGGATAGGTTTCAGCATTTAACTACACAGCACTGGACTTTGACAGGCTAGTACCCCTGACTTCACCTGGTAATCAGTAAACTGACCCTTACTCAGTTGTCTGGTTCTAACTATTCACTTTAAAAAATACTGACCTATGAGTTTGTTTAAGGATAGTGTAAGCTTAGTTGAACTACATTCACTAACATTCATATTTATGCAGATATAAATAAAATAAGCTTTTAATCAGTATTTGAATTAAGCTATACACTTGACATGTTCCAGTAATGAAGTCTGCAACATGAAGAACAACGTCGAACCACAGTGCTTTTGAGTTAGATGGGAAGAAAAATAATTTCAACGGAATTATCTAGAACTACAGAGCATCACATACAACTAGCCAAAATATCCAATGCTACAGACATACCAATACTCCCTTAATCTTTATTTATAAAAGAAATCCCTGTGACTTTAGTGTCAGCCCTTGCATTAAAAAATACTTGGATTAAAGCTGTGAGTTGTAACTTCACTGCAGGTGATGATGAAGCTCCTGAAAGAACTTTTTAACTTTATCTATAAAGTGCATTCATTCTGTCAACATTTAATAGTTAAAAATGATACTACTCTTTCAGATATTTAATTTTGTTTAGCTAGAAAGCCATCATATCTGTCATCCAAAATTTAACTATGAACTTACAGGAAATACCACTAAAGTAAGTCACATGACTAAGCAGGAAAGTAGGCATCAAATATTTTTCTGAAAAATTAAATCAATAATCATTTAAGGTCAAACAGAGTGATGATTGCCATCACTAAATCCGGTAAAGATGTTTATCACAATCGTGTTAAACTTCTTCCTGACTTAAAGAAATTGATACAGTAGGAAGAATTTTGGAATATGCGGTCCTTAGATTTCTCAGCCCTGTATTTGAATTCTGAATTGGTGTTATGTGGACATCTCTCCTTCTTACTGCGATGTGAAAACTCCAAAACCCAAAATTATTTAGCAGCTGACAACTCAGGCTTCTGGGCTGTAATGGGAAATAATAGGTTGCCACTAAAAAAAATAAGGAAATGCAAAGTAGCTCAGATGCTCTGAATATTTTTTTCTAGCTCAGATTCAGTTAGCTAATGTGTAGCCAGGTACAACAAAATATATATCTTAAATAAGTTGCTATAATTAAGGTTAGTGATGATAGGAAACTCTACAATCTTTCAATAGGAACAGGGCATTCCGTAAGCTCACATTAAATTCAGCTTTGCACCTGGAAGACTCATTTTAATAGTATTTTAATAATAAAAATAGTGGGTGGGATTTTTTTTTAGGAGTATCTTGTATATTGCTAGCATCTACTTCCACAGTGAAGAGGATTTAATAGACAGCTTCTCTACACACTGCTTGACAGGATAATCGTCTTTCCTTTCAGCTCAGAACAAAGTTTGATGTAAATGACAGGTAACACTCTTAAGTGGAGCGACAATGGTAAATGCTGTTTTGTGAAAATGTAAGCCAACTACATATTTGTGTGTTCTCTACTGGCAAAGAAACAGTCTTGGCTACTTCCTTTCTTTGTTTAAATAGACTAAGATGAAGCATTTCTCAAGGCACAATAGAAAAATTCAAATGTGCTGTAGCAACATGCAAGCGTTACCCATACTGTACTGTTCATCCAAACAACTTTGTTACTATACTGCTGTCCTAAAATCAAAATCCTCAGTTTGGATGTGATGGTGTAGGATACACGTGTTGAATGGCCATGGGATATGGTAAGATACTTGACAATGGCTTTGGTGTGTAAAACTGTATTTAACTGCACCATGACTTATCACTGCTGAACTAAGGGTTCATCTGGGTCTGAACAATAAATTTAAGGGTGTAACAAATCCACTCTCTCATCAGTAGGTTATGATAAATAACAAAAGATGTATAGAGCCAATAAACAGAACACAGTGATTTGTTAAGAATGTTTAAGACTTTAACTATTTCTACCTTGTGGATTTCACTTGGACTACCTGGTAAGGCATGTATAAAAGGTTTGCATGCCTGTAATGACATTAGTTATTGACTTGCTCCTCCCCAGACAAATGAATTACTAAATCTGGAAATATAAACCAGGTACATCAACATGAGGTATAAAGTGTTCTGTGACTCACAGCTGACCAAATTAATTCAGCCCATTTGTTCCACTCAGTGTAGAAACCAGAAACTGATTCCTGAACACTGTAAAGCACCGAAGCTGTCAGGAAGGTAACTGCAGTGTAATCCTCATGCAGGTATACAATATGCATCAAGTTACCTTTGCATTACAACTGATTCATAGTAGCCATAACACTTGTGTAACATGTTTGTATTACCCACCGTATAAATAATTGTTATCACCCTTTCTAGTTCACAGATTGGGACTTCCAGAACAGCACCCTGATACAAACACATGCAAAAATTGTGCAGACGTCTACCTGTCTTATAAGGAGTTGGAGATTTGAAAACACGTTATTATTCATTAGTGATTTTGCAACCAACTTCTTTTTTAATTAATCTACTTATGAAATAAATTATTCTGTGTTTTCTGCTGTTTTGTTTTACTGTTCCTGACTGTATGTATCTGAAATTCTCTGATGCACTTTAAAGGAAGGTGTTAATTACTATTCCTGGGTAACTTCTTACAGGGGCAGGTGTCTTGCAAATGTGTTCTTGCAATTTAAAATGTTCTTAAAATAGCTTGCTGTGAGCAGAATGTTCCTAAGTAGGTCTAAGAAACACTGATTAAGCTTTCTACTGTGTCAAGAACATCTTTATTGGAAAGAAATTTGCAAATTAACTGGGGTTGATCTGGATTTCTGATTTTTAAGTATGGTTTAATCCTGCTCCAGGCCAATCCACGGAAGCTTTGTTTTTCAGTTTTGGGCTCAGACCTCTTCAGTTCGCTTTATAGAAAGCTCCCCAACATCTCCTGCAGGCACTGCCTTTCTCCTCACTCATCCCATGACCCACATTTCAGACACTACTGGTATAGACAGGACTGGTTAATGGACATGTAGGTGAACCAGTGACAATACAATGGGGACACAGAAACGGCTGTGGGAGTTGTGCGTTTTCTTGTATTTTCTGTTTCTTTAATATGGAGTTTTAAAAGGAAACATATAGTTTAATAAATTGGCAACTCTGAAGCAGAATCATAAGGAAAAGGAGAAGTTTACCATGATAAACCAATAAACGTTGTTTGGATAGCACATAGGAATTACTCCTCTTCATAAAGAGTAATTCAAATAGCCAATCCCTTGGTACAACTGATTAAACCCAGCAACCTCAAAAGAATATGCTTCTGGGGAACAGAAGCACTGGTGCATATGTACACTGAATCCTATTTGTAATCCACAGGCATCACTACAGAATAATTTCCGGCAGGAATGATCATTTCTGCTGGGGAAGTTCTTGGGCAGTCATTGCTGGGGAAGACCCACAGAACTGGTCTCTGAGAGATGGGTGATGTCAAGACCAAGACAGTAATGGAAGAAAACTTTCCCCCCCGCCCTGTCCTGTACATATACATTACAAGGTTTTTATGCTCAGTGTTTTCCAGATATCTGAGCATGACTAATTTTGCAAGAATAATGTTTTTGCATAAAGTCTGAGCAGTTAATGAACTGCTTTTCTTGCTGCACCCAGAAACAGAAAGGTTCACCTAAACCAGTATCCTACTGGAGAAAGTCTACATAGCTACTGCCAGGAAATATTAACCTCTAAGTGGATTTTTAATATAATCTCACAGCATTCTGTTGCTTATATGGCACTACCTTCACTTTTTAGGTCTACATGAGTAAATCTACAGAAAACATGTATTAACTTAGTCCTTGCCTGGTTCTTCCAAAATTAAGCGAGTTACCATTATCTGAATTTTTAAATCCTGAGATGAAAGAGTGAAACTTACAAAAGAGCCACTTCAGAGTATTTTAATATTTATAATTTATATTTTAAAAAAACCCAAACACTAAAATAGATCAAAACTTTTTCATTAATTTTATTGTGTATTGAAGTGGGTTACATACATGTGCACTGTCATATAACTGTGTACACATACATGTAACTGTGGTTACATACACGTCACAGTAAGAAATAGCTTTTTTTTTTTTTGTAAGTCACACCAGTTAGTTAAACCAGAATTTGGTGGTCCTAAGATCCCCATCAACAGATTTCTAAACACCCCTTTTGAGCTGTAATCTTGCATTCAAGAAAAAAGGGCCTCTTACTAGTAACCATCAACGTTGAATCAGTTTAGAATTGTATAAATATTGACATTGGGCTCTGGTCTTACGGGTTTGATTTTGTTTTTCTTTTTTACTAAATTTAAGTGCCAATATTTGTTTGTTGGCTTGTGCAAAGAAGCTTTGAAATGCATTTGAGAATGCATTGAAATGCGATTGAGAAATGCTTTGAAATGAGCTTTGAGAGCGATAGCTCACTGCTCATTTGCTTCATTTAAAAACCCAACCTTACATATTTTACTTTTGGTAATTTCCATCTCCTGGTTATCTTGAAAATTTGTAAATACTATTTGTAAGAACAACTGATTCTTTCATTTTACTACATGAAGTATTGGCTTAATTCCTCTGAATATCAGGGCCCATTTTGGTAACCAAGTCTGTGGAAATGACTACTGCATAGTACTTTACCAGATCAGATATCAACAGGTAATTATTTACTGCCAAATATGAACTTAGGTTTTTAATTCACTGACTCTGGGAAAGAAATTTTTATTAGCAATAGTTAGTAGCTGTATGCTCATAGATATTTTCAAAAGTTTTCTACCTTGTACAGTCCTTTCAAAAGACTGTTCTGGGAAATGAGAAAGTGGGTAGTACATGCAACAACAGAATTCCCTCTGCTTATTACAGAAGTTGTAGGATGTATGTGAATAAAGTACAATGGCAGAGGAAAAGAAAAGAATGATCTTGCTGCACAGACACTGAAAGCCCTCTTGGCAAACTGAATTCCTTCTCAAGTCTATATTTCCTACAGAATGCTGGAACTTGGCGTCTTTAAAAGTTTTTGTAAATGCCTAGTAATTGTTAGCACTTTGTTTTCTATTCACAGAGACAGACCAACAGATGCGAGCAGAAGCTCTCTGCTTTGCAGCAGAAACAGTCACTGAAGGGATTTGAAACCCAGCTAGGATACCAATAACTAGAAGACATCTGGCTGTATTTGCCCTAGTATCTACCCAAGATTTGCAGGTTTTGTGAAATAATTAATTATGAGACACCCAGAAATCACACACAATACTAGTACTTAAAGCACATTTAACATATTTCTTTTAAAATTGCCTTCCATCA
This sequence comes from Nestor notabilis, assembly GCF_000696875.1. Classification (NCBI taxonomy): domain Eukaryota; kingdom Metazoa; phylum Chordata; class Aves; order Psittaciformes; family Psittacidae; genus Nestor; species Nestor notabilis. The sequence continues at coordinate 3,049 of NW_009942278.1, read as the reverse complement.
CAATGAATAAAATTAAATACATTCAGGACCTGATTAAATAAATCAGGCGAGGAATATAAAAAGTATAGAATAGCTATTTCACCAAATGAAGGTGGGACTCAAAACAGGAGAAAAAAAAAAGTCAATCTGCAGCAATGTCAAGCTTGCCACCAGATGTACAGGCTTATAATACATGAACACAGATCCAGAGCAGGAAGAAATGGAGACTGCTTGTGCCACCAATGCTGTTATTTCTTAACAGGAGTTAAATTTCCTTTTTTTTTTTTTTTTTTTTTGGTCACAATAGAGAGGTGTAATTTCTTGTAAAAGAGAATGTTGTCTGACTTACATTATTTTAAAGCTTGTGTCAACACATTTACTAATGCTGAAAACAGGCAGCAAAAGACAAAATCCAAAGAAGGAAGATCTACTGACTGTACAGTAGGACAGCACTATCCTATCTTTTAGCATCCTGTCTCTCTTAAAAACAAATGGCAAACTTTAAGAACTCATTCATCTGTCCTATTCTCAAACTTTTCACAGCTCCTTCCCAGAAAGACATTCCTCCTACCACTAACCTTTCCTCTGATGGAAAGTTCTCACAGCATCTGTTGATCTGCCAGCTATGCAGCATCACTAACAAGCCAGGGAAGACCAAGATGCTGAAGAGACAGCCAGAGCTATTCTGAGCTGAGCCCGACATTAAATTCACCTATATTGTAAAGACAAATTCCTTTGCCTTCTTCCCTCGACCCCCTCAAAGAACAACCAAACCCACAGTATTATTCTTCACTGGGGTTTGATTTGCCAAGAGTAAAACTTTGCTTAGGTTTCTGAATTCTGACCATCCTGTAACTCTTCCACTTCCAGACATGGTATTTCTTACATCATGGGAGGGGATGCAGTGACTTCCTGTGCTGGCCACAACTTGACTGTCCTCCCTATTGATTTTTAAGAAGGAGTACTATTTAGTTCCTGGTTTCCCAAGGAGACACAGTGATAACCACATGGATTACTGAGGTAAAGGGAAATAATACAAGAAAAGGAACCTCTAACACAACAATTAGGATTTACACAAGGATTTCTTTTTTACTTATAAATATAATTTCTTTCTGTCCTTCAGCCCTGTCCTTTCTCATTCCCTTCACAGCTCCTTCATACAACACTCCTGAGCTAAGAAATAAAAAAAAAAAAAAAAAAAAAAAAGTCACATATATCAGAGCAAGCGTCATTCCAAAGATGAGATTTTAGAGCTACCAGAAGCATTAAAAAAGAGGCTGGCTTGCTTAATTTCTTCAAATAATTTTGGTCAAACACAAACAAAGAGAAACTTCAAGACAAGGGACTGCTCAAAACCAAGCAGGGACAAGGCTGCTTCCTGTACCCAGTACAACACTGGCTCATTCTTTGCTGTGTGGCCAAGCACCCCAATACAATCACATACCATCTTAAAGCAAAAATCCTGATTCTATTCCCAAGTTAGACACTCTTTTGTAACTGCAGAGTGTACTGCAATAATTTCAAGCAGTCTGATTGCTTTTCAAAGTAAAAAAAGACACAAAACCCCTGCTGCAGCTACTCACACAAAGTCCAAACTCTGAGGTCAATCATTGTGCTAATGTACTTCCTTTTAAGTTTAAGGTTGTGCGCAACCTTTATAGCTACAAAGATACTTAAAGATTTCTATGTTTCTACATACCGTTATGCTATTGCCTACAAGGAGTGGACTACTGGCATGAGAACAACACTTACCTTATTTCACTTGATAGCGAAAATCCACTCTTGACTTTAAAGGTGTAAAACTCATTCCCTACAAAGAAAAGTTTCATTTAAATCGAGGATTGAGTCATGTACTGGGCTAATTATAGTTGTCTATCAAACTTTTCTTTATGCCTTCCCAGACCAGATGTGGAAGGCATTAAAAAAATCCATGGCTACGTACAACCATGATACCTGGTTTAGCGTCAAGATGTCAAATATCGAGGATCAAAGATTATGCCGTTTCAGAATACACTGTGACTAGTGAGGTGGTGCAGAAGTATGATTTTTGTTTTCTCCTGTTTGTACCTAACCCTCTTGCACACAGGGTCAGATGCTCCTCAGCATTAAAAGTTACGGAAGTCTTTTCCTTTTAGAAATGGATTGAGAAAGTATTTTATTAATCACTAGTACAAACTCTATCCTGAAATAATCTGAAGACAAATCCCCTTTTAAAACTATGCGTCCCTGAGTATATGCGCAGGACAAACATTTCATTCCATCTTAGCGCTACTGTTGTGTTTTAAGAAGTTTTCTGAAAACCGAAGCTGAGTGGACTTAAACTGATGTTTGTCATAGGGAAGCTGGACAATGAGATTACACTGCAATAGCCTTCAGGGTTCCTTCTTAGTACAAAAAAATGCAGAACAGATTTCAGCAAACCATGGACTGCGGGTTCATAGTTTCTGCCACTCTTTTGCCAAATTGGAGATTTCATCTGGTAAAGATGGCACTGGCAGTCTATCAGAAATGTCTCAAACATGCTAGCACAGAATAATTACAGCTTGCAATCAAAAAAAAAGCACACTGAAAAAGTTCTACTAAAGTAGCTGCCAGGCAAAAGAGAAGCGTATACACAGAGAAAGAAAAGCAGAGAAGCACAAAGTTGCGGAGTGATTTTAAGTTTTTGCTTAATCAGAGCACAGCCATCAGAAATATATTGCATTACGCCTCAACTCCACACATAAGAACGAAAGGATCAGGTTAAATATGTGAGAGTATAAAGCAGTATGTTTGACGGCATCTATAGGAAGAGATATTTCAGAGATCTGCACAGGACTGAACATAAGCAGGAGACGGAACAGTACGCCTTTTTTCCTGAGGAGGAGTTAGCCGTAAAAAGTGGTAGTGGGCCTAGGAGAGGATTTACCTTAAACCACACCAGGGAACCACGGCCGGGGCTGGCTATGGCTCTACCCCAGCCGTTCACTACTTAAGTACATTCCATCTCGCCCGACCCCCGTTTCACGTTAGCGCAATTACTGTTTATCAGGAAAGTGACTCTCGGTACTTTCTCTCCCGGGCCGACCCC
>NW_009942277.1:92143-95763 GCF_000696875.1 Nestor notabilis | reverse complement strand
TTAATATATATTTAAAGGATTTTTTATTCTATAGTGTAAGAAACTTTACTGCTTAGATATTTGAAGGCAATCTCTTTTCCTTAATTCCAGAAAGCAAGCCACATATATTTCTTCATTTACTCAAGATTTTTGTGAATATGTGATAACAACTAAGGCTGATGCTGTAGTAAGGTAACAAGTGTGGTAAGTCTGACAAAGAGCAACATTTCATTTGAACAAAATAAACAGGGATAACATAATTTAGATATATGTACGACATTAGAAATAACTGCCCTTAAGTTACTGTGATGATTTTCTCATCAAAATGTAACTAGATTCTTTTCAAATTTAGAATGTGGCTATCCCTAATGTGAGAGGAGAACACTGCACTATAAAAAGGGTACACCTGCTGTACTGGAAAAATTTAAGAACCTCCTCCCTCTTAATTACTGCAAGTATAGCTTCTGCTTTTATATTACCTTAATTGAATGCTAATTCACCATCTCCTTTGCATCTCAATGCAGACTGGTTTTCTTGATTGTAGATAGGCATGTTGCAGGTTTTGTTACAGAAATTCCAAGCTTCTAAAGGATCTTCACTGCAGTTTCACAAGCTTTTTCCCCTTTGACATTCCTGTCAGCTATTAGCTCCCTTATTCCATTTTATATAAACACAAAGAGCTTTGCTTCCTTTCACATACTGATAAAGCCATGCACAAGAATACTCACACATATTTTCTGATCATAAGACATTTTTTAACCTGACTCTGAAGATCCTTATAATACCTACAGAGGAAAAGCAGAACAGCAGCAATGAACACGTATTTACCAAGTTCAATGGTGTGCCAAGCCTTAAAAACTGGATAAACTGTCGCACAGATCAAACATCTGTGACTCTCTATGCAGCTAATCACTACTCTTAGATGCATTTTGTGGTCCTTTTTTCCCAGTATTAAGCTGAAAGATCTCTTTGTAAATCCTTTAAAAGAACCACCACAACTTCTTCCTGATTCTGTAATATTTTTTTATTCCCAGTCTTCCAGAAACCTTTTCTAAGTTAGCGAATATTTGCACTTGTAATAGTTCATTTGTTGAGCACTGTTGATGACGGACACCATCACTTACACCTTTTCACTAGACTGACTATTCTATACAAACCCAGCATATACCTTGCTTGTCAATGTCAGCAATTGTTCAAGCTTACATCGCATCTTTAGAATAAAGGCTCTTTCCTGTACTTGATTCTCCAGTTGCATTCATTTAATAGTCCCTCTTGGGTATATCCTTTAAAACTGTTGTCTGCTGCAAGATGTATTTGGCATGGCAAGCAGACTGCACCCTGCTGTGCTGTGTAAAATATTATATCTCAGTGATACTTTTCAGTGGAATCTCTGCAGTATGGCAACTAGCAGAGGACCGTAAGCAAAAGGGATAAAATCATTCCATATTTCAAAGCAGCTGGATTTTTTTTTTCATTTGTTTTAGACAAGCTACTTTATTTTTAATAATGCAGTATAGAAATACAGTTCAAACTTGAAATGAAATTAAGAGACAATCAAATAGAAATGCTAATGAAAACCAGGTAAGCATTAGTGTGACACATTAATGGATCTGGTTTAGAACTGAAAAAAGTACCTTCATACCAGCACTGGTCTCTTAGAATGCCTCATGAGATATACACAGAAAGCTGATGGACAGATTGCTCAGCATATCCAGAACTCAATATGCAACAAGGGGTTTAGACTGAGAACCCTGGACGGAACTGATATAATTAGATTGTAATTAAAAACTATGTTGCTGTTCAAGTGTTGCCTAAAATCTATCAGGACATAGATTCACAAAACTTCCATTAACTATTTAAAGGACCTTTTCAACAGGATTTCAAGGCTCAAAAAATTCCACTAGATGGTACTTTGTTTGCAATAATGGCTAGAGACATTAATAGAATCATTGCCCATTTACTGCACAATATAAAAGGAGGTCCCTTTGCCAAAAACCTCTTTAACTAAAGAAGATACACTGCTGGGAAAGAAACAGAGACAGACAAAGGAGAGAACTTTCTTGAGGTTAGAAGACAAAGTAATGGCAAAAATCTTAAAACATTTCCTGGGCCACAATCCCTACCTACTGCTCTGCTCTATCCACTGGGCACATATTAGTCCAAGTCATGCTGTCACAGCTTTTTGTCTTTTTTCTTTTCTTTTTTCTTCAAAGATTTCAGACATTATATGAATATAATATCATTTCTTTACCAAAAAGGTGATCAAACACTAGAACAGGCTTCCTAGAGAGGTGGTCAATGCCCCAAGGCTGTCAACATTTAAGAGGGCTTTGCACAATGCCCTTAATACCATGTTTTAACTTGGTCAGCCTTGAATTGGTCAGGCAGTTAAATAAATGACAGCTGTAGGTCCCTTCCAACCAAAACAGGATAGTCTATTCTTTGTCTCATAACACATTTTGCAAGAAAAGTGACATAACATTGAGAAAGGAAACCGAAGTCTTGCCTTAATTTACAAAACATATTCTACAATGTACAAATTCTCTACATTCTCCCCATTTTCTCCATTTTCCTTTTATTTCCCTGTTCAGAAGTGTTCTGTGCTCTACAGGAAGTTCTGTACCCTTGATCAAAATTGAGTAAGTGCATTCTAGAGGAGAAAAGATATCTGCTATAAATGTGAACCAACCAATGCACAATTCAGCTATCTCTTTTACAAGAGCATAAAAGACTAGTAAAATGGGAGATCAACAAAGATGCTGCTAAGAACAGAAAGAATAATCATCTATTTACTCGTAGCCACTGACATCTGACTGGTATTTCTTGCAGCTCTTGTCTTTATTTTAAGAACAGAGATCAGAAGAAACCTCCCACAGGTCACCACCACTTTTGGACACACTCCTCTTGGTGGATGCTGTGTGAAGCAATGATAGACAAGGACACTAAGAGAACAAGCAGAAAAACAAAACAAACAAACAAAAAAATCCCAACAAATCCTATACCCCAAGATTCTCCATTCCCACAAAACTAGGTCTTAACTGGTTTTAGCAAAATCTCCTTTTTACTGTCCAAGTGGTATTGATTTATATATCAGATACATATAATATTTACAGAACTCTAAGGATAAAACCATTTATAAAGAAATCATTACCATTAGAAAGTTTCTCAAGTAACCCACTCAATGACTGTGAAATGCCATTATTATCTACCTCAGTTTCCCATTGTGAATCGCCATCTTCCAGGCTCCTGCAACATCAGCACCCCCACCTCCAAGTCACTGATGCAACTGAGGCACTTCCTTTTGGTTGGTCAAAAGTCAGTATTTTTTACTTTTGCTTATACACACCGGCACACGTGTGGCACCATGCCATATTTGCATGGGATACTTCAACCAGGCTAAGGAGAGTTTCCCAGCTGGTCATGCTTATTCTAAGTAAAGAGAAATTCTTTCTGCTGCTAAGACTGAAGAATTTTTTTCTAATTATTAAATGGCATGGAAGGAGAAAACAAAATTACCAGAAGAACTCTATTGTGTATGTCCTGATAATAGCGAACAAGTAGACAGACGCAAAATAGGTTGGTATTATGGCAACATGAATACCTTGGACTCAAAGAAAACCCTGGCTTCCTCCTTGTAAGAG